>NW_028125344.1:0-188188 GCF_965194825.1 Balaenoptera physalus
TTTAAAAACAAACAAAAGCAAGGAGACATCAACATTTGTGGGTTTATCCGGGCACATTGCACTCTAATTTATAACCGAAGGACACCACTGGCCGGTAGGTCTGTTTCCCTAGTACCAGCATGGGAAACGTAGAAAGGCTGCCGCTCTCTGGCCGTTACCTGCAAAAGCAGGTTTAAAGCCTGAGCTAATGGTCACTTCATAAGAACAAGTACTGCAGGGCTGTAAATGAAACCTGCCCTCAAAATGTCTTGAGGGAGATAATGGCCAAAATATTTCAAATGGTGACACATACTTTAAGAAAACACTTTGAAGAAATAAGCTCTAATCACAGCTGGAAAAATAAAAAGGACATGTCTTAAAGCTCAATTTCAACGCATTATGAGACACGTGCAAATTCAACCACAAAGAGGTATCAGCTCACACCACTCAGAATAATCATCAGCAAAAACTACAAAGAATAAATCCTGAAGGTGCTGGGAAGAAATACATGCCCTCCACTTTAAGTGGGACGTAACCTGGAAAGAGCCACTAAGGAGAACAGAACAGAGGTGCCTTTAAAAGGTAAACACTGAGCTACCATATGATCCAGCAGACCTATTCCTGGACCTATAAACTAAGAAGACAGAATTGGAAGGACACAGCCACGCAAATCTGCATTGCATACTATTACAATAGCCAAGATATGGAAGTAACCAAAACGCCCATCGACAGATGGGTGGACAAAGAAGAACTGCTACCTGTACAGATGGAATATGATCTAGTGAAAAAATGAAACAATGCCATTTGCAGCACCATAGATGAGGCTAGAAGTAATCACGCAACTTGGAGTAAGTGAGAAAGCGAAAGACACATATCCTATCATATCACATATAGAGGTTACCTAAAGAATGATACAAACAAAGATATTTCCACAGACAAACACTATCATAGATACATTAAAAAAACTTATGGTTGACCAAATGGAAAGGTGTGAGGATTGGATACATTACCATATTGAGGTTAACAGAGAGATACAAACACATGTGAAATATATAATCACCAAAGACCTATGCAATACCAAGAGAAGACTACTCAACATTGTGTCATAACCTACATGGGAAAAGGATCCGAAGAAGAATAGATATATGTATATGTGTGAAAGAACCACATCTTGCACACCTAGAACAAACAAAACATTGTAATCAAGTTTGCTGTGATAAATAATAAAAATTAAGTTAAAAATACCAACAAGAAGTAATGAGACATAAACTTAAAGAGCTTTTTCCTCGCACATTCCATTCTAATTTACAACCTAGAACACCACTTCCAGTAAGGCTCTGTTGCCCTAGTAACCAGATTTGGTAAAGGAGAAAGGCTGCCGCCTTGTGGCCAATTCCCGCCAGAGCAGCTTTTAAACCACAGCTAATGGTCACTTACCATTCACAAGGACTCAGGGCTGTAAAGGACACCTGCCCTCAAAATTGTGCTGAGGTAGGGAATGGATAAAAATTTCAAAACAGGCAAAATTTGCAAGAAGATAGTATGAAGAGGTATGTTTTACTCACTCTCTTTTTAAAGAAAGGAAAATGTATAAAAGCTCAGCTTCAGGAAGTATTAGACTCATGCAATCTAATCTACAAAAAGTTTTCAACTCACACCAGTCGACTGACCATTGGAAAAAAGACTACAAACAATAAATGCCTAAGAGGTTTTAGAGAACTGTGTACCCTCTAGCTGCTGGTGAGATGTAAAAGGGTTAAACGCTAATAATGAGAACAGAAAGGAGCTGCGTTTAAAAGGAAAAATTGAGGTACCATTTAATCCAGCAGGTGCACCAATGGGCCTCTCACCTGAGAAGACCAGAATGAAGAAGACCCGGGCTGCAAAAGCTGCACTGCAGCCTGATTCACAATAGACAAGGCAGTGAAACAACCAAAATGTCCATCAACAGATGAAAGGATAAAGAAGAAGTGGTCCATGTACACAATGAATAATAGCCATGGAAAACAATGAAACACTGCTCTTTGAGGCACCATAGATGATCTTGGAGATAATCACAGAACATGAGGTAAGTCGGAAAGCAAATGTCCTATATCCTACGATATCACTTATAGGCGTTATCTAATAACTGACACATGAACATATTTCCACAGAGAAAGTCAATCACAGACTTATTAAAAAAACTATGCTTATCTAAAAGGAAAGGTGGGGGGAATGGATAAATGAAGATTAGCGTTACCTTATGTATACAAATACATATTATAAACATATATCAAAAAGACTGACCAAATAGCAAGGAAGGTTTACGGAACACTCTGTAATACTTTACACGGGAAGAGGATCTCTACATAAATAGGTATATAGAATATGTAGATGAACCAGAGTGTGTACACCTTGGACAAGCAACATTCTAACCATTACGCCAATTGAAAAAATTAAAACAACAAACTAGGAGTAATGAGACATAAACTTATGGGGGGTTTTCCTGGCACATTCCATTCAAATTTACAACCTATACAAACGACTTCCAGAATGGTTCTGCTGCCCTAGTACCCAGATTTGGGAATGGAGAAATGCTGCATCCTTGTGGCCGTTTCCCACAACAGCAGCTTTAAACCCACTGCAAAAGGTCACTAAATATTCACCAATGGCAGTTCTGTAAATGACACCTGCCCTCCAAAAAATCCTGAGGCCGAAAATCGACCAAAAAATTCTAGAGTGCAACCTTCCAAAAAGAAAATTTGAAGAGGTATATTATACTCACACATTTTTGCTTTTTTCTTTTAACAGAAAAGAAAAAGGTGTGGAGAAATGATGAATTGTAGGAATTTTTACAGACATGTAAACCCAAATTACAAAAACCTATCAGCTCACACCAGTCAGAATGGCCATCAACAAAAATGCTGCAAACAATAAATGCTGACGTGATTGTGGAGAAATGCGTACCCTCGATTCTAAGGGGGACGTGGTAAGAGCCACTAATGAAAGCACAATTGAGGTGCCTTGAAAAGGTAAACGTTGAGCTACCATACCAGTCAATCAATCATACCCACTGCTGGGTCTACCACCTGAGAAAATGAAAATCATACATCACAGGCTGGCAAACCTGCACTCCAGCAATATTTACCATAGGCAACACTTGGAAGCAACGAAAATGTCCATCAACAGAGGAATGCACCAAGAAGAAGTGGTCCATGTACACAATGGAATATTAGCTATGGAAAACATTGAAGCACTGCTCTTTGAGGCACCATAGATGAGCCTGGAGATAATCACAAAACATGAAGTAGGTCGGAAAGCAAAAGACCTATATCCTATATTATCACTTATGGCATTATCTAATAACTGACACAGATGAACATATTTCCAAAGAGAAAGACACTCACAGGCTTAGAAAACAAACTATGCTCATCGAAAAGGAAAGGAGGGGGGAAATTGAGAAATGAAGATTAGTGTTACTATACATATACAAATACATAGTATATACATGTATCAAAAAGACCGAACATATAGCAAGGGAGGTCGACAGAACACTGTAATATTTTACATGGGAAGAGGATCTGTACATTAATAGACATACATAATGTATAAATGAACCAGATTGTGTACACCTAGGACAAACAATATTCTAAACTTTACCCAGGTTAAAAAAATTTTAAAACCAAGAAGAAGTAATGAGACAGAAACTTATGGGGATTTCTCCTGGCAAATTCCATTCTAATTTACAACCTAGGACAATGACTTCCAGAAAGGCTCTGCTGCCCTAGTACCCAGATTGGGGAATGGAGAAATGCTACCTCCTTCTGGCCGTTTCCCACAACAGCAGCTTTGAACCCACTGCAAAAGGTGACTAAATTTTCACCAACTTGCATTTCTGTAAATGGCACCTGCCTTCCAGAAAATTTCTGGGGTCAAAAATCGACCAAAAACTTCAGAAGAGGGCAACCTTCGAAGAAGACAATTTCAAGAGCTATATTGTACTCACGGTTTTTTTCTTTTAAGAGAAAAGAAAAAGGCATAGGAAGATGATGAATTTTAAAAATTTTAATGACATGCATACCCATATGACAAAAACCTATCAGCCCTCAGCAGTCAGAATGGCCATTAGGAATAATGCTGCAAAAAATAAACGGTGAAGGGAGTGAGGAGAAATGCGTACCCTCGGTTGTAAGGGGGGGCATGTAAAGAGCCACTAATGAAAACACAATGTAGGTGCTTTGAAAAGGGAAACATTGAGCTACCAGTCAATCAATCACAACCACTGCTTGGACTATCACCTGAGAAAATGAGAATCAAAAAGTCACAGGCTGGCAAACCTGTACGCCAGCAACATTTACCATAGCCAGCACTTGGAAGCAATGAAAATGTCCATCAACCGAGGAATGCACCAAGAAGAAGTGGTCCACGTACACAATGGAATATTACTCTAATAATAAATATAAATTAAATTTAAAAACAAACAAAAGCAAGGAGACATCAACATTTGTGGGTTTATCCGGGCACATTGCACTCTAATTTATAACCGAAGGACACCACTGGCCGGTAGGTCTGTTTCCCTAGTACCAGCATGGGAAACGTAGAAAGGCTGCCGCTCTCTGGCCGTTACCTGCAAAAGCAGGTTTAAAGCCTGAGCTAATGGTCACTTCATAAGAACAAGTACTGCAGGGCTGTAAATGAAACCTGCCCTCAAAATGTCTTGAGGGAGATAATGGCCAAAATATTTCAAATGGTGACACATACTTTAAGAAAACACTTTGAAGAAATAAGCTCTAATCACAGCTGGAAAAATAAAAAGGACATGTCTTAAAGCTCAATTTCAACGCATTATGAGACACGTGCAAATTCAACCACAAAGAGGTATCAGCTCACACCACTCAGAATAATCATCAGCAAAAACTACAAAGAATAAATCCTGAAGGTGCTGGGAAGAAATACATGCCCTCCACTTTAAGTGGGACGTAACCTGGAAAGAGCCACTAAGGAGAACAGAACAGAGGTGCCTTTAAAAGGTAAACACTGAGCTACCATATGATCCAGCAGACCTATTCCTGGACCTATAAACTAAGAAGACAGAATTGGAAGGACACAGCCACGCAAATCTGCATTGCATACTATTACAATAGCCAAGATATGGAAGTAACCAAAACGCCCATCGACAGATGGGTGGACAAAGAAGAACTGCTACCTGTACAGATGGAATATGATCTAGTGAAAAAATGAAACAATGCCATTTGCAGCACCATAGATGAGGCTAGAAGTAATCACGCAACTTGGAGTAAGTGAGAAAGCGAAAGACACATATCCTATCATATCACATATAGAGGTTACCTAAAGAATGATACAAACAAAGATATTTCCACAGACAAACACTATCATAGATACATTAAAAAAACTTATGGTTGACCAAATGGAAAGGTGTGAGGATTGGATACATTACCATATTGAGGTTAACAGAGAGATACAAACACATGTGAAATATATAATCACCAAAGACCTATGCAATACCAAGAGAAGACTACTCAACATTGTGTCATAACCTACATGGGAAAAGGATCCGAAGAAGAATAGATATATGTATATGTGTGAAAGAACCACATCTTGCACACCTAGAACAAACAAAACATTGTAATCAAGTTTGCTGTGATAAATAATAAAAATTAAGTTAAAAATACCAACAAGAAGTAATGAGACATAAACTTAAAGAGCTTTTTCCTCGCACATTCCATTCTAATTTACAACCTAGAACACCACTTCCAGTAAGGCTCTGTTGCCCTAGTAACCAGATTTGGTAAAGGAGAAAGGCTGCCGCCTTGTGGCCAATTCCCGCCAGAGCAGCTTTTAAACCACAGCTAATGGTCACTTACCATTCACAAGGACTCAGGGCTGTAAAGGACACCTGCCCTCAAAATTGTGCTGAGGTAGGGAATGGATAAAAATTTCAAAACAGGCAAAATTTGCAAGAAGATAGTATGAAGAGGTATGTTTTACTCACTCTCTTTTTAAAGAAAGGAAAATGTATAAAAGCTCAGCTTCAGGAAGTATTAGACTCATGCAATCTAATCTACAAAAAGTTTTCAACTCACACCAGTCGACTGACCATTGGAAAAAAGACTACAAACAATAAATGCCTAAGAGGTTTTAGAGAACTGTGTACCCTCTAGCTGCTGGTGAGATGTAAAAGGGTTAAACGCTAATAATGAGAACAGAAAGGAGCTGCGTTTAAAAGGAAAAATTGAGGTACCATTTAATCCAGCAGGTGCACCAATGGGCCTCTCACCTGAGAAGACCAGAATGAAGAAGACCCGGGCTGCAAAAGCTGCACTGCAGCCTGATTCACAATAGACAAGGCAGTGAAACAACCAAAATGTCCATCAACAGATGAAAGGATAAAGAAGAAGTGGTCCATGTACACAATGAATAATAGCCATGGAAAACAATGAAACACTGCTCTTTGAGGCACCATAGATGATCTTGGAGATAATCACAGAACATGAGGTAAGTCGGAAAGCAAATGTCCTATATCCTACGATATCACTTATAGGCGTTATCTAATAACTGACACATGAACATATTTCCACAGAGAAAGTCAATCACAGACTTATTAAAAAAATTATGCTTATCTAAAAGGAAAGGTGGGGGGAATGGATAAATGAAGATTAGCGTTACCTTATGTATACAAATACATATTATAAACATATATCAAAAAGACTGACCAAATAGCAAGGAAGGTTTACGGAACACTCTGTAATACTTTACACGGGAAGAGGATCTCTACATAAATAGGTATATAGAATATGTAGATGAACCAGAGTGTGTACACCTTGGACAAGCAACATTCTAACCATTACGCCAATTGAAAAAATTAAAACAACAAACTAGGAGTAATGAGACATAAACTTATGGGGGGTTTTCCTGGCACATTCCATTCAAATTTACAACCTATACAAACGACTTCCAGAATGGTTCTGCTGCCCTAGTACCCAGATTTGGGAATGGAGAAATGCTGCATCCTTGTGGCCGTTTCCCACAACAGCAGCTTTAAACCCACTGCAAAAGGTCACTAAATATTCACCAATGGCAGTTCTGTAAATGACACCTGCCCTCCAAAAAATCCTGAGGCCGAAAATCGACCAAAAAATTCTAGAGTGCAACCTTCCAAAAAGAAAATTTGAAGAGGTATATTATACTCACACATTTTTGCTTTTTTCTTTTAACAGAAAAGAAAAAGGTGTGGAGAAATGATGAATTGTAGGAATTTTTACAGACATGTAAACCCAAATTACAAAAACCTATCAGCTCACACCAGTCAGAATGGCCATCAACAAAAATGCTGCAAACAATAAATGCTGACGTGATTGTGGAGAAATGCGTACCCTCGATTCTAAGGGGGACGTGGTAAGAGCCACTAATGAAAGCACAATTGAGGTGCCTTGAAAAGGTAAACGTTGAGCTACCATACCAG
Source organism: Balaenoptera physalus (assembly GCF_965194825.1). Taxonomy (NCBI): domain Eukaryota; kingdom Metazoa; phylum Chordata; class Mammalia; order Artiodactyla; family Balaenopteridae; genus Balaenoptera; species Balaenoptera physalus. The sequence continues at coordinate 7,442 of NW_028125344.1, forward strand.
TCAATCAATCATACCCACTGCTGGGTCTACCACCTGAGAAAATGAAAATCATACATCACAGGCTGGCAAACCTGCACTCCAGCAATATTTACCATAGGCAACACTTGGAAGCAACGAAAATGTCCATCAACAGAGGAATGCACCAAGAAGAAGTGGTCCATGTACACAATGGAATATTAGCTATGGAAAACATTGAAGCACTGCTCTTTGAGGCACCATAGATGAGCCTGGAGATAATCACAAAACATGAAGTAGGTCGGAAAGCAAAAGACCTATATCCTATATTATCACTTATGGCATTATCTAATAACTGACACAGATGAACATATTTCCAAAGAGAAAGACACTCACAGGCTTAGAAAACAAACTATGCTCATCGAAAAGGAAAGGAGGGGGGAAATTGAGAAATGAAGATTAGTGTTACTATACATATACAAATACATAGTATATACATGTATCAAAAAGACCGAACATATAGCAAGGGAGGTCGACAGAACACTGTAATATTTTACATGGGAAGAGGATCTGTACATTAATAGACATACATAATGTATAAATGAACCAGATTGTGTACACCTAGGACAAACAATATTCTAAACTTTACCCAGGTTAAAAAAATTTTAAAACCAAGAAGAAGTAATGAGACAGAAACTTATGGGGATTTCTCCTGGCAAATTCCATTCTAATTTACAACCTAGGACAATGACTTCCAGAAAGGCTCTGCTGCCCTAGTACCCAGATTGGGGAATGGAGAAATGCTACCTCCTTCTGGCCGTTTCCCACAACAGCAGCTTTGAACCCACTGCAAAAGGTGACTAAATTTTCACCAACTTGCATTTCTGTAAATGGCACCTGCCTTCCAGAAAATTTCTGGGGTCAAAAATCGACCAAAAACTTCAGAAGAGGGCAACCTTCGAAGAAGACAATTTCAAGAGCTATATTGTACTCACGGTTTTTTTCTTTTAAGAGAAAAGAAAAAGGCATAGGAAGATGATGAATTTTAAAAATTTTAATGACATGCATACCCATATGACAAAAACCTATCAGCCCTCAGCAGTCAGAATGGCCATTAGGAATAATGCTGCAAAAAATAAACGGTGAAGGGAGTGAGGAGAAATGCGTACCCTCGGTTGTAAGGGGGGGCATGTAAAGAGCCACTAATGAAAACACAATGTAGGTGCTTTGAAAAGGGAAACATTGAGCTACCAGTCAATCAATCACAACCACTGCTTGGACTATCACCTGAGAAAATGAGAATCAAAAAGTCACAGGCTGGCAAACCTGTACGCCAGCAACATTTACCATAGCCAGCACTTGGAAGCAATGAAAATGTCCATCAACCGAGGAATGCACCAAGAAGAAGTGGTCCACGTACACAATGGAATATTACTCTAATAATAAATATAAATTAAATTTAAAAACAAACAAAAGCAAGGAGACATCAACATTTGTGGGTTTATCCGGGCACATTGCACTCTAATTTATAACCGAAGGACACCACTGGCCGGTAGGTCTGTTTCCCTAGTACCAGCATGGGAAACGTAGAAAGGCTGCCGCTCTCTGGCCGTTACCTGCAAAAGCAGGTTTAAAGCCTGAGCTAATGGTCACTTCATAAGAACAAGTACTGCAGGGCTGTAAATGAAACCTGCCCTCAAAATGTCTTGAGGGAGATAATGGCCAAAATATTTCAAATGGTGACACATACTTTAAGAAAACACTTTGAAGAAATAAGCTCTAATCACAGCTGGAAAAATAAAAAGGACATGTCTTAAAGCTCAATTTCAACGCATTATGAGACACGTGCAAATTCAACCACAAAGAGGTATCAGCTCACACCACTCAGAATAATCATCAGCAAAAACTACAAAGAATAAATCCTGAAGGTGCTGGGAAGAAATACATGCCCTCCACTTTAAGTGGGACGTAACCTGGAAAGAGCCACTAAGGAGAACAGAACAGAGGTGCCTTTAAAAGGTAAACACTGAGCTACCATATGATCCAGCAGACCTATTCCTGGACCTATAAACTAAGAAGACAGAATTGGAAGGACACAGCCACGCAAATCTGCATTGCATACTATTACAATAGCCAAGATATGGAAGTAACCAAAACGCCCATCGACAGATGGGTGGACAAAGAAGAACTGCTACCTGTACAGATGGAATATGATCTAGTGAAAAAATGAAACAATGCCATTTGCAGCACCATAGATGAGGCTAGAAGTAATCACGCAACTTGGAGTAAGTGAGAAAGCGAAAGACACATATCCTATCATATCACATATAGAGGTTACCTAAAGAATGATACAAACAAAGATATTTCCACAGACAAACACTATCATAGATACATTAAAAAAACTTATGGTTGACCAAATGGAAAGGTGTGAGGATTGGATACATTACCATATTGAGGTTAACAGAGAGATACAAACACATGTGAAATATATAATCACCAAAGACCTATGCAATACCAAGAGAAGACTACTCAACATTGTGTCATAACCTACATGGGAAAAGGATCCGAAGAAGAATAGATATATGTATATGTGTGAAAGAACCACATCTTGCACACCTAGAACAAACAAAACATTGTAATCAAGTTTGCTGTGATAAATAATAAAAATTAAGTTAAAAATACCAACAAGAAGTAATGAGACATAAACTTAAAGAGCTTTTTCCTCGCACATTCCATTCTAATTTACAACCTAGAACACCACTTCCAGTAAGGCTCTGTTGCCCTAGTAACCAGATTTGGTAAAGGAGAAAGGCTGCCGCCTTGTGGCCAATTCCCGCCAGAGCAGCTTTTAAACCACAGCTAATGGTCACTTACCATTCACAAGGACTCAGGGCTGTAAAGGACACCTGCCCTCAAAATTGTGCTGAGGTAGGGAATGGATAAAAATTTCAAAACAGGCAAAATTTGCAAGAAGATAGTATGAAGAGGTATGTTTTACTCACTCTCTTTTTAAAGAAAGGAAAATGTATAAAAGCTCAGCTTCAGGAAGTATTAGACTCATGCAATCTAATCTACAAAAAGTTTTCAACTCACACCAGTCGACTGACCATTGGAAAAAAGACTACAAACAATAAATGCCTAAGAGGTTTTAGAGAACTGTGTACCCTCTAGCTGCTGGTGAGATGTAAAAGGGTTAAACGCTAATAATGAGAACAGAAAGGAGCTGCGTTTAAAAGGAAAAATTGAGGTACCATTTAATCCAGCAGGTGCACCAATGGGCCTCTCACCTGAGAAGACCAGAATGAAGAAGACCCGGGCTGCAAAAGCTGCACTGCAGCCTGATTCACAATAGACAAGGCAGTGAAACAACCAAAATGTCCATCAACAGATGAAAGGATAAAGAAGAAGTGGTCCATGTACACAATGAATAATAGCCATGGAAAACAATGAAACACTGCTCTTTGAGGCACCATAGATGATCTTGGAGATAATCACAGAACATGAGGTAAGTCGGAAAGCAAATGTCCTATATCCTACGATATCACTTATAGGCGTTATCTAATAACTGACACATGAACATATTTCCACAGAGAAAGTCAATCACAGACTTATTAAAAAAATTATGCTTATCTAAAAGGAAAGGTGGGGGGAATGGATAAATGAAGATTAGCGTTACCTTATGTATACAAATACATATTATAAACATATATCAAAAAGACTGACCAAATAGCAAGGAAGGTTTACGGAACACTCTGTAATACTTTACACGGGAAGAGGATCTCTACATAAATAGGTATATAGAATATGTAGATGAACCAGAGTGTGTACACCTTGGACAAGCAACATTCTAACCATTACGCCAATTGAAAAAATTAAAACAACAAACTAGGAGTAATGAGACATAAACTTATGGGGGGTTTTCCTGGCACATTCCATTCAAATTTACAACCTATACAAACGACTTCCAGAATGGTTCTGCTGCCCTAGTACCCAGATTTGGGAATGGAGAAATGCTGCATCCTTGTGGCCGTTTCCCACAACAGCAGCTTTAAACCCACTGCAAAAGGTCACTAAATATTCACCAATGGCAGTTCTGTAAATGACACCTGCCCTCCAAAAAATCCTGAGGCCGAAAATCGACCAAAAAATTCTAGAGTGCAACCTTCCAAAAAGAAAATTTGAAGAGGTATATTATACTCACACATTTTTGCTTTTTTCTTTTAACAGAAAAGAAAAAGGTGTGGAGAAATGATGAATTGTAGGAATTTTTACAGACATGTAAACCCAAATTACAAAAACCTATCAGCTCACACCAGTCAGAATGGCCATCAACAAAAATGCTGCAAACAATAAATGCTGACGTGATTGTGGAGAAATGCGTACCCTCGATTCTAAGGGGGACGTGGTAAGAGCCACTAATGAAAGCACAATTGAGGTGCCTTGAAAAGGTAAACGTTGAGCTACCATACCAGTCAATCAATCATACCCACTGCTGGGTCTACCACCTGAGAAAATGAAAATCATACATCACAGGCTGGCAAACCTGCACTCCAGCAATATTTACCATAGGCAACACTTGGAAGCAACGAAAATGTCCATCAACAGAGGAATGCACCAAGAAGAAGTGGTCCATGTACACAATGGAATATTAGCTATGGAAAACATTGAAGCACTGCTCTTTGAGGCACCATAGATGAGCCTGGAGATAATCACAAAACATGAAGTAGGTCGGAAAGCAAAAGACCTATATCCTATATTATCACTTATGGCATTATCTAATAACTGACACAGATGAACATATTTCCAAAGAGAAAGACACTCACAGGCTTAGAAAACAAACTATGCTCATCGAAAAGGAAAGGAGGGGGGAAATTGAGAAATGAAGATTAGTGTTACTATACATATACAAATACATAGTATATACATGTATCAAAAAGACCGAACATATAGCAAGGGAGGTCGACAGAACACTGTAATATTTTACATGGGAAGAGGATCTGTACATTAATAGACATACATAATGTATAAATGAACCAGATTGTGTACACCTAGGACAAACAATATTCTAAACTTTACCCAGGTTAAAAAAATTTTAAAACCAAGAAGAAGTAATGAGACAGAAACTTATGGGGATTTCTCCTGGCAAATTCCATTCTAATTTACAACCTAGGACAATGACTTCCAGAAAGGCTCTGCTGCCCTAGTACCCAGATTGGGGAATGGAGAAATGCTACCTCCTTCTGGCCGTTTCCCACAACAGCAGCTTTGAACCCACTGCAAAAGGTGACTAAATTTTCACCAACTTGCATTTCTGTAAATGGCACCTGCCTTCCAGAAAATTTCTGGGGTCAAAAATCGACCAAAAACTTCAGAAGAGGGCAACCTTCGAAGAAGACAATTTCAAGAGCTATATTGTACTCACGGTTTTTTTCTTTTAAGAGAAAAGAAAAAGGCATAGGAAGATGATGAATTTTAAAAATTTTAATGACATGCATACCCATATGACAAAAACCTATCAGCTCTCAGCAGTCAGAATGGCCATTAGGAATAATGCTGCAAAAAATAAACGGTGAAGGGAGTGAGGAGAAATGCGTACCCTCGGTTGTAAGGGGGGGCATGTAAAGAGCCACTAATGAAAACACAATGTAGGTGCTTTGAAAAGGGAAACATTGAGCTACCAGTCAATCAATCACAACCACTGCTTGGACTATCACCTGAGAAAATGAGAATCAAAAAGTCACAGGCTGGCAAACCTGTACGCCAGCAACATTTACCATAGCCAGCACTTGGAAGCAATGAAAATGTCCATCAACCGAGGAATGCACCAAGAAGAAGTGGTCCACGTACACAATGGAATATTACTCTAATAATAAATATAAATTAAATTTAAAAACAAACAAAAGCAAGGAGACATCAACATTTGTGGGTTTATCCGGGCACATTGCACTCTAATTTATAACCGAAGGACACCACTGGCCGGTAGGTCTGTTTCCCTAGTACCAGCATGGGAAACGTAGAAAGGCTGCCGCTCTCTGGCCGTTACCTGCAAAAGCAGGTTTAAAGCCTGAGCTAATGGTCACTTCATAAGAACAAGTACTGCAGGGCTGTAAATGAAACCTGCCCTCAAAATGTCTTGAGGGAGATAATGGCCAAAATATTTCAAATGGTGACACATACTTTAAGAAAACACTTTGAAGAAATAAGCTCTAATCACAGCTGGAAAAATAAAAAGGACATGTCTTAAAGCTCAATTTCAACGCATTATGAGACACGTGCAAATTCAACCACAAAGAGGTATCAGCTCACACCACTCAGAATAATCATCAGCAAAAACTACAAAGAATAAATCCTGAAGGTGCTGGGAAGAAATACATGCCCTCCACTTTAAGTGGGACGTAACCTGGAAAGAGCCACTAAGGAGAACAGAACAGAGGTGCCTTTAAAAGGTAAACACTGAGCTACCATATGATCCAGCAGACCTATTCCTGGACCTATAAACTAAGAAGACAGAATTGGAAGGACACAGCCACGCAAATCTGCATTGCATACTATTACAATAGCCAAGATATGGAAGTAACCAAAACGCCCATCGACAGATGGGTGGACAAAGAAGAACTGCTACCTGTACAGATGGAATATGATCTAGTGAAAAAATGAAACAATGCCATTTGCAGCACCATAGATGAGGCTAGAAGTAATCACGCAACTTGGAGTAAGTGAGAAAGCGAAAGACACATATCCTATCATATCACATATAGAGGTTACCTAAAGAATGATACAAACAAAGATATTTCCACAGACAAACACTATCATAGATACATTAAAAAAACTTATGGTTGACCAAATGGAAAGGTGTGAGGATTGGATACATTACCATATTGAGGTTAACAGAGAGATACAAACACATGTGAAATATATAATCACCAAAGACCTATGCAATACCAAGAGAAGACTACTCAACATTGTGTCATAACCTACATGGGAAAAGGATCCGAAGAAGAATAGATATATGTATATGTGTGAAAGAACCACATCTTGCACACCTAGAACAAACAAAACATTGTAATCAAGTTTGCTGTGATAAATAATAAAAATTAAGTTAAAAATACCAACAAGAAGTAATGAGACATAAACTTAAAGAGCTTTTTCCTCGCACATTCCATTCTAATTTACAACCTAGAACACCACTTCCAGTAAGGCTCTGTTGCCCTAGTAACCAGATTTGGTAAAGGAGAAAGGCTGCCGCCTTGTGGCCAATTCCCGCCAGAGCAGCTTTTAAACCACAGCTAATGGTCACTTACCATTCACAAGGACTCAGGGCTGTAAAGGACACCTGCCCTCAAAATTGTGCTGAGGTAGGGAATGGATAAAAATTTCAAAACAGGCAAAATTTGCAAGAAGATAGTATGAAGAGGTATGTTTTACTCACTCTCTTTTTAAAGAAAGGAAAATGTATAAAAGCTCAGCTTCAGGAAGTATTAGACTCATGCAATCTAATCTACAAAAAGTTTTCAACTCACACCAGTCGACTGACCATTGGAAAAAAGACTACAAACAATAAATGCCTAAGAGGTTTTAGAGAACTGTGTACCCTCTAGCTGCTGGTGAGATGTAAAAGGGTTAAACGCTAATAATGAGAACAGAAAGGAGCTGCGTTTAAAAGGAAAAATTGAGGTACCATTTAATCCAGCAGGTGCACCAATGGGCCTCTCACCTGAGAAGACCAGAATGAAGAAGACCCGGGCTGCAAAAGCTGCACTGCAGCCTGATTCACAATAGACAAGGCAGTGAAACAACCAAAATGTCCATCAACAGATGAAAGGATAAAGAAGAAGTGGTCCATGTACACAATGAATAATAGCCATGGAAAACAATGAAACACTGCTCTTTGAGGCACCATAGATGATCTTGGAGATAATCACAGAACATGAGGTAAGTCGGAAAGCAAATGTCCTATATCCTACGATATCACTTATAGGCGTTATCTAATAACTGACACATGAACATATTTCCACAGAGAAAGTCAATCACAGACTTATTAAAAAAACTATGCTTATCTAAAAGGAAAGGTGGGGGGAATGGATAAATGAAGATTAGCGTTACCTTATGTATACAAATACATATTATAAACATATATCAAAAAGACTGACCAAATAGCAAGGAAGGTTTACGGAACACTCTGTAATACTTTACACGGGAAGAGGATCTCTACATAAATAGGTATATAGAATATGTAGATGAACCAGAGTGTGTACACCTTGGACAAGCAACATTCTAACCATTACGCCAATTGAAAAAATTAAAACAACAAACTAGGAGTAATGAGACATAAACTTATGGGGGGTTTTCCTGGCACATTCCATTCAAATTTACAACCTATACAAACGACTTCCAGAATGGTTCTGCTGCCCTAGTACCCAGATTTGGGAATGGAGAAATGCTGCATCCTTGTGGCCGTTTCCCACAACAGCAGCTTTAAACCCACTGCAAAAGGTCACTAAATATTCACCAATGGCAGTTCTGTAAATGACACCTGCCCTCCAAAAAATCCTGAGGCCGAAAATCGACCAAAAAATTCTAGAGTGCAACCTTCCAAAAAGAAAATTTGAAGAGGTATATTATACTCACACATTTTTGCTTTTTTCTTTTAACAGAAAAGAAAAAGGTGTGGAGAAATGATGAATTGTAGGAATTTTTACAGACATGTAAACCCAAATTACAAAAACCTATCAGCTCACACCAGTCAGAATGGCCATCAACAAAAATGCTGCAAACAATAAATGCTGACGTGATTGTGGAGAAATGCGTACCCTCGATTCTAAGGGGGACGTGGTAAGAGCCACTAATGAAAGCACAATTGAGGTGCCTTGAAAAGGTAAACGTTGAGCTACCATACCAGTCAATCAATCATACCCACTGCTGGGTCTACCACCTGAGAAAATGAAAATCATACATCACAGGCTGGCAAACCTGCACTCCAGCAATATTTACCATAGGCAACACTTGGAAGCAACGAAAATGTCCATCAACAGAGGAATGCACCAAGAAGAAGTGGTCCATGTACACAATGGAATATTAGCTATGGAAAACATTGAAGCACTGCTCTTTGAGGCACCATAGATGAGCCTGGAGATAATCACAAAACATGAAGTAGGTCGGAAAGCAAAAGACCTATATCCTATATTATCACTTATGGCATTATCTAATAACTGACACAGATGAACATATTTCCAAAGAGAAAGACACTCACAGGCTTAGAAAACAAACTATGCTCATCGAAAAGGAAAGGAGGGGGGAAATTGAGAAATGAAGATTAGTGTTACTATACATATACAAATACATAGTATATACATGTATCAAAAAGACCGAACATATAGCAAGGGAGGTCGACAGAACACTGTAATATTTTACATGGGAAGAGGATCTGTACATTAATAGACATACATAATGTATAAATGAACCAGATTGTGTACACCTAGGACAAACAATATTCTAAACTTTACCCAGGTTAAAAAAATTTTAAAACCAAGAAGAAGTAATGAGACAGAAACTTATGGGGATTTCTCCTGGCAAATTCCATTCTAATTTACAACCTAGGACAATGACTTCCAGAAAGGCTCTGCTGCCCTAGTACCCAGATTGGGGAATGGAGAAATGCTACCTCCTTCTGGCCGTTTCCCACAACAGCAGCTTTGAACCCACTGCAAAAGGTGACTAAATTTTCACCAACTTGCATTTCTGTAAATGGCACCTGCCTTCCAGAAAATTTCTGGGGTCAAAAATCGACCAAAAACTTCAGAAGAGGGCAACCTTCGAAGAAGACAATTTCAAGAGCTATATTGTACTCACGGTTTTTTTCTTTTAAGAGAAAAGAAAAAGGCATAGGAAGATGATGAATTTTAAAAATTTTAATGACATGCATACCCATATGACAAAAACCTATCAGCCCTCAGCAGTCAGAATGGCCATTAGGAATAATGCTGCAAAAAATAAACGGTGAAGGGAGTGAGGAGAAATGCGTACCCTCGGTTGTAAGGGGGGGCATGTAAAGAGCCACTAATGAAAACACAATGTAGGTGCTTTGAAAAGGGAAACATTGAGCTACCAGTCAATCAATCACAACCACTGCTTGGACTATCACCTGAGAAAATGAGAATCAAAAAGTCACAGGCTGGCAAACCTGTACGCCAGCAACATTTACCATAGCCAGCACTTGGAAGCAATGAAAATGTCCATCAACCGAGGAATGCACCAAGAAGAAGTGGTCCACGTACACAATGGAATATTACTCTAATAATAAATATAAATTAAATTTAAAAACAAACAAAAGCAAGGAGACATCAACATTTGTGGGTTTATCCGGGCACATTGCACTCTAATTTATAACCGAAGGACACCACTGGCCGGTAGGTCTGTTTCCCTAGTACCAGCATGGGAAACGTAGAAAGGCTGCCGCTCTCTGGCCGTTACCTGCAAAAGCAGGTTTAAAGCCTGAGCTAATGGTCACTTCATAAGAACAAGTACTGCAGGGCTGTAAATGAAACCTGCCCTCAAAATGTCTTGAGGGAGATAATGGCCAAAATATTTCAAATGGTGACACATACTTTAAGAAAACACTTTGAAGAAATAAGCTCTAATCACAGCTGGAAAAATAAAAAGGACATGTCTTAAAGCTCAATTTCAACGCATTATGAGACACGTGCAAATTCAACCACAAAGAGGTATCAGCTCACACCACTCAGAATAATCATCAGCAAAAACTACAAAGAATAAATCCTGAAGGTGCTGGGAAGAAATACATGCCCTCCACTTTAAGTGGGACGTAACCTGGAAAGAGCCACTAAGGAGAACAGAACAGAGGTGCCTTTAAAAGGTAAACACTGAGCTACCATATGATCCAGCAGACCTATTCCTGGACCTATAAACTAAGAAGACAGAATTGGAAGGACACAGCCACGCAAATCTGCATTGCATACTATTACAATAGCCAAGATATGGAAGTAACCAAAACGCCCATCGACAGATGGGTGGACAAAGAAGAACTGCTACCTGTACAGATGGAATATGATCTAGTGAAAAAATGAAACAATGCCATTTGCAGCACCATAGATGAGGCTAGAAGTAATCACGCAACTTGGAGTAAGTGAGAAAGCGAAAGACACATATCCTATCATATCACATATAGAGGTTACCTAAAGAATGATACAAACAAAGATATTTCCACAGACAAACACTATCATAGATACATTAAAAAAACTTATGGTTGACCAAATGGAAAGGTGTGAGGATTGGATACATTACCATATTGAGGTTAACAGAGAGATACAAACACATGTGAAATATATAATCACCAAAGACCTATGCAATACCAAGAGAAGACTACTCAACATTGTGTCATAACCTACATGGGAAAAGGATCCGAAGAAGAATAGATATATGTATATGTGTGAAAGAACCACATCTTGCACACCTAGAACAAACAAAACATTGTAATCAAGTTTGCTGTGATAAATAATAAAAATTAAGTTAAAAATACCAACAAGAAGTAATGAGACATAAACTTAAAGAGCTTTTTCCTCGCACATTCCATTCTAATTTACAACCTAGAACACCACTTCCAGTAAGGCTCTGTTGCCCTAGTAACCAGATTTGGTAAAGGAGAAAGGCTGCCGCCTTGTGGCCAATTCCCGCCAGAGCAGCTTTTAAACCACAGCTAATGGTCACTTACCATTCACAAGGACTCAGGGCTGTAAAGGACACCTGCCCTCAAAATTGTGCTGAGGTAGGGAATGGATAAAAATTTCAAAACAGGCAAAATTTGCAAGAAGATAGTATGAAGAGGTATGTTTTACTCACTCTCTTTTTAAAGAAAGGAAAATGTATAAAAGCTCAGCTTCAGGAAGTATTAGACTCATGCAATCTAATCTACAAAAAGTTTTCAACTCACACCAGTCGACTGACCATTGGAAAAAAGACTACAAACAATAAATGCCTAAGAGGTTTTAGAGAACTGTGTACCCTCTAGCTGCTGGTGAGATGTAAAAGGGTTAAACGCTAATAATGAGAACAGAAAGGAGCTGCGTTTAAAAGGAAAAATTGAGGTACCATTTAATCCAGCAGGTGCACCAATGGGCCTCTCACCTGAGAAGACCAGAATGAAGAAGACCCGGGCTGCAAAAGCTGCACTGCAGCCTGATTCACAATAGACAAGGCAGTGAAACAACCAAAATGTCCATCAACAGATGAAAGGATAAAGAAGAAGTGGTCCATGTACACAATGAATAATAGCCATGGAAAACAATGAAACACTGCTCTTTGAGGCACCATAGATGATCTTGGAGATAATCACAGAACATGAGGTAAGTCGGAAAGCAAATGTCCTATATCCTACGATATCACTTATAGGCGTTATCTAATAACTGACACATGAACATATTTCCACAGAGAAAGTCAATCACAGACTTATTAAAAAAACTATGCTTATCTAAAAGGAAAGGTGGGGGGAATGGATAAATGAAGATTAGCGTTACCTTATGTATACAAATACATATTATAAACATATATCAAAAAGACTGACCAAATAGCAAGGAAGGTTTACGGAACACTCTGTAATACTTTACACGGGAAGAGGATCTCTACATAAATAGGTATATAGAATATGTAGATGAACCAGAGTGTGTACACCTTGGACAAGCAACATTCTAACCATTACGCCAATTGAAAAAATTAAAACAACAAACTAGGAGTAATGAGACATAAACTTATGGGGGGTTTTCCTGGCACATTCCATTCAAATTTACAACCTATACAAACGACTTCCAGAATGGTTCTGCTGCCCTAGTACCCAGATTTGGGAATGGAGAAATGCTGCATCCTTGTGGCCGTTTCCCACAACAGCAGCTTTAAACCCACTGCAAAAGGTCACTAAATATTCACCAATGGCAGTTCTGTAAATGACACCTGCCCTCCAAAAAATCCTGAGGCCGAAAATCGACCAAAAAATTCTAGAGTGCAACCTTCCAAAAAGAAAATTTGAAGAGGTATATTATACTCACACATTTTTGCTTTTTTCTTTTAACAGAAAAGAAAAAGGTGTGGAGAAATGATGAATTGTAGGAATTTTTACAGACATGTAAACCCAAATTACAAAAACCTATCAGCTCACACCAGTCAGAATGGCCATCAACAAAAATGCTGCAAACAATAAATGCTGACGTGATTGTGGAGAAATGCGTACCCTCGATTCTAAGGGGGACGTGGTAAGAGCCACTAATGAAAGCACAATTGAGGTGCCTTGAAAAGGTAAACGTTGAGCTACCATACCAGTCAATCAATCATACCCACTGCTGGGTCTACCACCTGAGAAAATGAAAATCATACATCACAGGCTGGCAAACCTGCACTCCAGCAATATTTACCATAGGCAACACTTGGAAGCAACGAAAATGTCCATCAACAGAGGAATGCACCAAGAAGAAGTGGTCCATGTACACAATGGAATATTAGCTATGGAAAACATTGAAGCACTGCTCTTTGAGGCACCATAGATGAGCCTGGAGATAATCACAAAACATGAAGTAGGTCGGAAAGCAAAAGACCTATATCCTATATTATCACTTATGGCATTATCTAATAACTGACACAGATGAACATATTTCCAAAGAGAAAGACACTCACAGGCTTAGAAAACAAACTATGCTCATCGAAAAGGAAAGGAGGGGGGAAATTGAGAAATGAAGATTAGTGTTACTATACATATACAAATACATAGTATATACATGTATCAAAAAGACCGAACATATAGCAAGGGAGGTCGACAGAACACTGTAATATTTTACATGGGAAGAGGATCTGTACATTAATAGACATACATAATGTATAAATGAACCAGATTGTGTACACCTAGGACAAACAATATTCTAAACTTTACCCAGGTTAAAAAAATTTTAAAACCAAGAAGAAGTAATGAGACAGAAACTTATGGGGATTTCTCCTGGCAAATTCCATTCTAATTTACAACCTAGGACAATGACTTCCAGAAAGGCTCTGCTGCCCTAGTACCCAGATTGGGGAATGGAGAAATGCTACCTCCTTCTGGCCGTTTCCCACAACAGCAGCTTTGAACCCACTGCAAAAGGTGACTAAATTTTCACCAACTTGCATTTCTGTAAATGGCACCTGCCTTCCAGAAAATTTCTGGGGTCAAAAATCGACCAAAAACTTCAGAAGAGGGCAACCTTCGAAGAAGACAATTTCAAGAGCTATATTGTACTCACGGTTTTTTTCTTTTAAGAGAAAAGAAAAAGGCATAGGAAGATGATGAATTTTAAAAATTTTAATGACATGCATACCCATATGACAAAAACCTATCAGCCCTCAGCAGTCAGAATGGCCATTAGGAATAATGCTGCAAAAAATAAACGGTGAAGGGAGTGAGGAGAAATGCGTACCCTCGGTTGTAAGGGGGGGCATGTAAAGAGCCACTAATGAAAACACAATGTAGGTGCTTTGAAAAGGGAAACATTGAGCTACCAGTCAATCAATCACAACCACTGCTTGGCCTATCACCTGAGAAAATGAGAATCAAAAAGTCACAGGCTGGCAAACCTGTACGCCAGCAACATTTACCATAGCCAGCACTTGGAAGCAATGAAAATGTCCATCAACCGAGGAATGCACCAAGAAGAAGTGGTCCACGTACAAAATGGAATATTACTCTAATAATAAATATAAATTAAATTTAAAAACAAACAAAAGCAAGGAGACATCAACATTTGTGGGTTTATCCGGGCACATTGCACTCTAATTTATAACCGAAGGACACCACTGGCCGGTAGGTCTGTTTCCCTAGTACCAGCATGGGAAACGTAGAAAGGCTGCCGCTCTCTGGCCGTTACCTGCAAAAGCAGGTTTAAAGCCTGAGCTAATGGTCACTTCATAAGAACAAGTACTGCAGGGCTGTAAATGAAACCTGCCCTCAAAATGTCTTGAGGGAGATAATGGCCAAAATATTTCAAATGGTGACACATACTTTAAGAAAACACTTTGAAGAAATAAGCTCTAATCACAGCTGGAAAAATAAAAAGGACATGTCTTAAAGCTCAATTTCAACGCATTATGAGACACGTGCAAATTCAACCACAAAGAGGTATCAGCTCACACCACTCAGAATAATCATCAGCAAAAACTACAAAGAATAAATCCTGAAGGTGCTGGGAAGAAATACATGCCCTCCACTTTAAGTGGGACGTAACCTGGAAAGAGCCACTAAGGAGAACAGAACAGAGGTGCCTTTAAAAGGTAAACACTGAGCTACCATATGATCCAGCAGACCTATTCCTGGACCTATAAACTAAGAAGACAGAATTGGAAGGACACAGCCACGCAAATCTGCATTGCATACTATTACAATAGCCAAGATATGGAAGTAACCAAAACGCCCATCGACAGATGGGTGGACAAAGAAGAACTGCTACCTGTACAGATGGAATATGATCTAGTGAAAAAATGAAACAATGCCATTTGCAGCACCATAGATGAGGCTAGAAGTAATCACGCAACTTGGAGTAAGTGAGAAAGCGAAAGACACATATCCTATCATATCACATATAGAGGTTACCTAAAGAATGATACAAACAAAGATATTTCCACAGACAAACACTATCATAGATACATTAAAAAAACTTATGGTTGACCAAATGGAAAGGTGTGAGGATTGGATACATTACCATATTGAGGTTAACAGAGAGATACAAACACATGTGAAATATATAATCACCAAAGACCTATGCAATACCAAGAGAAGACTACTCAACATTGTGTCATAACCTACATGGGAAAAGGATCCGAAGAAGAATAGATATATGTATATGTGTGAAAGAACCACATCTTGCACACCTAGAACAAACAAAACATTGTAATCAAGTTTGCTGTGATAAATAATAAAAATTAAGTTAAAAATACCAACAAGAAGTAATGAGACATAAACTTAAAGAGCTTTTTCCTCGCACATTCCATTCTAATTTACAACCTAGAACACCACTTCCAGTAAGGCTCTGTTGCCCTAGTAACCAGATTTGGTAAAGGAGAAAGGCTGCCGCCTTGTGGCCAATTCCCGCCAGAGCAGCTTTTAAACCACAGCTAATGGTCACTTACCATTCACAAGGACTCAGGGCTGTAAAGGACACCTGCCCTCAAAATTGTGCTGAGGTAGGGAATGGATAAAAATTTCAAAACAGGCAAAATTTGCAAGAAGATAGTATGAAGAGGTATGTTTTACTCACTCTCTTTTTAAAGAAAGGAAAATGTATAAAAGCTCAGCTTCAGGAAGTATTAGACTCATGCAATCTAATCTACAAAAAGTTTTCAACTCACACCAGTCGACTGACCATTGGAAAAAAGACTACAAACAATAAATGCCTAAGAGGTTTTAGAGAACTGTGTACCCTCTAGCTGCTGGTGAGATGTAAAAGGGTTAAACGCTAATAATGAGAACAGAAAGGAGCTGCGTTTAAAAGGAAAAATTGAGGTACCATTTAATCCAGCAGGTGCACCAATGGGCCTCTCACCTGAGAAGACCAGAATGAAGAAGACCCGGGCTGCAAAAGCTGCACTGCAGCCTGATTCACAATAGACAAGGCAGTGAAACAACCAAAATGTCCATCAACAGATGAAAGGATAAAGAAGAAGTGGTCCATGTACACAATGAATAATAGCCATGGAAAACAATGAAACACTGCTCTTTGAGGCACCATAGATGATCTTGGAGATAATCACAGAACATGAGGTAAGTCGGAAAGCAAATGTCCTATATCCTACGATATCACTTATAGGCGTTATCTAATAACTGACACATGAACATATTTCCACAGAGAAAGTCAATCACAGACTTATTAAAAAAACTATGCTTATCTAAAAGGAAAGGTGGGGGGAATGGATAAATGAAGATTAGCGTTACCTTATGTATACAAATACATATTATAAACATATATCAAAAAGACTGACCAAATAGCAAGGAAGGTTTACGGAACACTCTGTAATACTTTACACGGGAAGAGGATCTCTACATAAATAGGTATATAGAATATGTAGATGAACCAGAGTGTGTACACCTTGGACAAGCAACATTCTAACCATTACGCCAATTGAAAAAATTAAAACAACAAACTAGGAGTAATGAGACATAAACTTATGGGGGGTTTTCCTGGCACATTCCATTCAAATTTACAACCTATACAAACGACTTCCAGAATGGTTCTGCTGCCCTAGTACCCAGATTTGGGAATGGAGAAATGCTGCATCCTTGTGGCCGTTTCCCACAACAGCAGCTTTAAACCCACTGCAAAAGGTCACTAAATATTCACCAATGGCAGTTCTGTAAATGACACCTGCCCTCCAAAAAATCCTGAGGCCGAAAATCGACCAAAAAATTCTAGAGTGCAACCTTCCAAAAAGAAAATTTGAAGAGGTATATTATACTCACACATTTTTGCTTTTTTCTTTTAACAGAAAAGAAAAAGGTGTGGAGAAATGATGAATTGTAGGAATTTTTACAGACATGTAAACCCAAATTACAAAAACCTATCAGCTCACACCAGTCAGAATGGCCATCAACAAAAATGCTGCAAACAATAAATGCTGACGTGGTTGTGGAGAAATGTGTACCCTCGATTCTAAGGGGGACGTGGTAAGAGCCACTAATGAAAGCACAATTGAGGTGCCTTGAAAAGGTAAACGTTGAGCTACCATACCAGTCAATCAATCATACCCACTGCTGGGTCTACCACCTGAGAAAATGAAAATCATACATCACAGGCTGGCAAACCTGCACTCCAGCAATATTTACCATAGGCAACACTTGGAAGCAACGAAACTGTCCATCAACAGAGGAATGCACCAAGAAGAAGTGGTCCATGTACACAATGGAATATTAGCTATGGAAAACATTGAAGCACGCTCTTTGAGGCACCATAGATGAGCCTGGAGATAATCACAAAACATGAAGTAGGTCGGAAAGCAAAAGACCTATATCCTATATTATCACTTATGGCATTATCTAATAACTGACACAGATGAACATATTTCCAAAGAGAAAGACACTCACAGGCTTAGAAAACAAACTATGCTCATCGAAAAGGAAAGGAGGGGGGAAATTGAGAAATGAAGATTAGTGTTACTATACATATACAAATACATAGTATATACATGTATCAAAAAGACCGAACATATAGCAAGGGAGGTCGACAGAACACTGTAATATTTTACATGGGAAGAGGATCTGTACATTAATAGACATACATAATGTATAAATGAACCAGATTGTGTACACCTAGGACAAACAATATTCTAAACTTTACCCAGATTAAAAAAATTTTAAAACCAAGAAGAAGTAATGAGACAGAAACTTATGGGGATTTCTCCTGGCAAATTCCATTCTAATTTACAACATAGGACAATGACTTCCAGAAAGGCTCTGCTGCCCTAGTACCCAGATTGGGGAATGGAGAAATGCTACCTCCTTGTGGCCGTTTCCCACAACAGCAGCTTTGAACCCACTGCAAAAGGTGACTAAATTTTCACCAACTTGCATTTCTGTAAATGGCACCTGCCTTCCAGAGAATTTCTGGGGTCAAAAATCGACCAAAAACTTCAGAAGAGGGCAACCTTCGAAGAAGACAATTTCAAGAGCTATATTGTACTCACGGTTATTTCTTTTAAGAGAAAAGAAAAAGGCATAGGAAGATGATGAATTTTAAAAATTTTAATGACATGCATACCCATATGACAAAAACCTATCAGCTCTCAGCAGTCAGAATGGCCATTAGGAATAATGCTGCAAAAAATAAACGGTGAAGGGAGTGAGGAGAAATGCGTACCCTCGGTTGTAAGGGGGGGCATGTAAAGAGCCACTAATGAAAACACAATGTAGGTGCTTTGAAAAGGGAAACATTGAGCTACCAGTCAATCAATCACAACCACTGCTTGGCCTATCACCTGAGAAAATGAGAATCAAAAAGTCACAGTCTGGCAAACCTGTATGCCAGCAATATTTACCATAGCCAGCACTTGGAAGCAATGAAAATGTCCATCAACCGAGGAATGCACCAAGAAGAAGTTGTCCACGTACACAATGGAATATTACTCTAATAATAAATATAAATTAAATTTAAAAACAAACAAAAGCAAGGAGACATCAACATTTGTGGGTTTATCCGGGCACATTGCACTCTAATTTATAACCGAAGGACACCACTGGCCGGTAGGTCTGTTTCCCTAGTACCAGCATGGGAAACGTAGAAAGGCTGCCGCTCTCTGGCCGTTACCTGCAAAAGCAGGTTTAAAGCCTGAGCTAATGGTCACTTCATAAGAACAAGTACTGCAGGGCTGTAAATGAAACCTGCCCTCAAAATGTCTTGAGGGAGATAATGGCCAAAATATTTCAAATGGTGACACATACTTTAAGAAAACACTTTGAAGAAATAAGCTCTAATCACAGCTGGAAAAATAAAAAGGACATGTCTTAAAGCTCGATTTCAACGCATTATGAGACACGTGCAAATTCAACCACAAAGAGGTATCAGCTCACACCACTCAGAATAATCATCAGCAAAAACTACAAAGAATAAATCCTGAAGGTGCTGGGAAGAAATACATGCCCTCCACTTTAAGTGGGACGTAACCTGGAAAGAGCCACTAAGGAGAACAGAACAGAGGTGCCTTTAAAAGGTAAACACTGAGCTACCATATGATCCAGCAGACCTATTCCTGGACCTATAAACTAAGAAGACAGAATTGGAAGGACACAGCCACGCAAATCTGCATTGCATACTATTACAATAGCCAAGATATGGAAGTAACCAAAACGCCCATCGACAGATGGGTGGACAAAGAAGAACTGCTACCTGTACAGATGGAATATGATCTAGTGAAAAAATGAAACAATGCCATTTGCAGCACCATAGATGAGGCTAGAAGTAATCACGCAACTTGGAGTAAGTGAGAAAGCGAAAGACACATATCCTATCATATCACATATAGAGGTTACCTAAAGAATGATACAAACAAAGATATTTCCACAGACAAACACTATCATAGATACATTAAAAAAACTTATGGTTGACCAAATGGAAAGGTGTGAGGATTGGATACATTACCATATTGAGGTTAACAGAGAGATACAAACACATGTGAAATATATAATCACCAAAGACCTATGCAATACCAAGAGAAGACTACTCAACATTGTGTCATAACCTACATGGGAAAAGGATCCGAAGAAGAATAGATATATGTATATGTGTGAAAGAACCACATCTTGCACACCTAGAACAAACAAAACATTGTAATCAAGTTTGCTGTGATAAATAATAAAAATTAAGTTAAAAATACCAACAAGAAGTAATGAGACATAAACTTAAAGAGCTTTTTCCTCGCACATTCCATTCTAATTTACAACCTAGAACACCACTTCCAGTAAGGCTCTGTTGCCCTAGTAACCAGATTTGGTAAAGGAGAAAGGCTGCCGCCTTGTGGCCAATTCCCGCCAGAGCAGCTTTTAAACCACAGCTAATGGTCACTTACCATTCACAAGGACTCAGGGCTGTAAAGGACACCTGCCCTCAAAATTGTGCTGAGGTAGGGAATGGATAAAAATTTCAAAACAGGCAAAATTTGCAAGAAGATAGTATGAAGAGGTATGTTTTACTCACTCTCTTTTTAAAGAAAGGAAAATGTATAAAAGCTCAGCTTCAGGAAGTATTAGACTCATGCAATCTAATCTACAAAAAGTTTTCAACTCACACCAGTCGACTGACCATTGGAAAAAAGACTACAAACAATAAATGCCTAAGAGGTTTTAGAGAACTGTGTACCCTCTAGCTGCTGGTGAGATGTAAAAGGGTTAAACGCTAATAATGAGAACAGAAAGGAGCTGCGTTTAAAAGGAAAAATTGAGGTACCATTTAATCCAGCAGGTGCACCAATGGGCCTCTCACCTGAGAAGACCAGAATGAAGAAGACCCGGGCTGCAAAAGCTGCACTGCAGCCTGATTCACAATAGACAAGGCAGTGAAACAACCAAAATGTCCATCAACAGATGAAAGGATAAAGAAGAAGTGGTCCATGTACACAATGAATAATAGCCATGGAAAACAATGAAACACTGCTCTTTGAGGCACCATAGATGATCTTGGAGATAATCACAGAACATGAGGTAAGTCGGAAAGCAAATGTCCTATATCCTACGATATCACTTATAGGCGTTATCTAATAACTGACACATGAACATATTTCCACAGAGAAAGTCAATCACAGACTTATTAAAAAAACTATGCTTATCTAAAAGGAAAGGTGGGGGGAATGGATAAATGAAGATTAGCGTTACCTTATGTATACAAATACATATTATAAACATATATCAAAAAGACTGACCAAATAGCAAGGAAGGTTTACGGAACACTCTGTAATACTTTACACGGGAAGAGGATCTCTACATAAATAGGTATATAGAATATGTAGATGAACCAGAGTGTGTACACCTTGGACAAGCAACATTCTAACCATTACGCCAATTGAAAAAATTAAAACAACAAACTAGGAGTAATGAGACATAAACTTATGGGGGGTTTTCCTGGCACATTCCATTCAAATTTACAACCTATACAAACGACTTCCAGAATGGTTCTGCTGCCCTAGTACCCAGATTTGGGAATGGAGAAATGCTGCATCCTTGTGGCCGTTTCCCACAACAGCAGCTTTAAACCCACTGCAAAAGGTCACTAAATATTCACCAATGGCAGTTCTGTAAATGACACCTGCCCTCCAAAAAATCCTGAGGCCGAAAATCGACCAAAAAATTCTAGAGTGCAACCTTCCAAAAAGAAAATTTGAAGAGGTATATTATACTCACACATTTTTGCTTTTTTCTTTTAACAGAAAAGAAAAAGGTGTGGAGAAATGATGAATTGTAGGAATTTTTACAGACATGTAAACCCAAATTACAAAAACCTATCAGCTCACACCAGTCAGAATGGCCATCAACAAAAATGCTGCAAACAATAAATGCTGACGTGGTTGTGGAGAAATGTGTACCCTCGATTCTAAGGGGGACGTGGTAAGAGCCACTAATGAAAGCACAATTGAGGTGCCTTGAAAAGGTAAACGTTGAGCTACCATACCAGTCAATCAATCATACCCACTGCTGGGTCTACCACCTGAGAAAATGAAAATCATACATCACAGGCTGGCAAACCTGCACTCCAGCAATATTTACCATAGGCAACACTTGGAAGCAACGAAACTGTCCATCAACAGAGGAATGCACCAAGAAGAAGTGGTCCATGTACACAATGGAATATTAGCTATGGAAAACATTGAAGCACTGCTCTTTGAGGCACCATAGATGAGCCTGGAGATAATCACAAAACATGAAGTAGGTCGGAAAGCAAAAGACCTATATCCTATATTATCACTTATGGCATTATCTAATAACTGACACAGATGAACATATTTCCAAAGAGAAAGACACTCACAGGCTTAGAAAACAAACTATGCTCATCGAAAAGGAAAGGAGGGGGGAAATTGAGAAATGAAGATTAGTGTTACTATACATATACAAATACATAGTATATACATGTATCAAAAAGACCGAATATATAGCAAGGGAGGTCGACAGAACACTGTAATATTTTACATGGGAAGAGGATCTGTACATTAATAGACATACATAATGTATAAATGAACCAGATTGTGTACACCTAGGACAAACAATATTCTAAACTTTACCCAGGTTAAAAAAATTTTAAAACCAAGAAGAAGTAATGAGACAGAAACTTATGGGGATTTCTCCTGGCAAATTCCATTCTAATTTACAACCTAGGACAATGACTTCCAGAAAGGCTCTGCTGCCCTAGTACCCAGATTGGGGAATGGAGAAATGCTACCTCCTTGTGGCCGTTTCCCACAACAGCAGCTTTGAACCCACTGCAAAAGGTGACTAAATTTTCACCAACTTGCATTTCTGTAAATGGCACCTGCCTTCCAGAAAATTTCTGGGGTCAAAAATCGACCAAAAACTTCAGAAGAGGGCAACCTTCGAAGAAGACAATTTCAAGAGCTATATTGCACTCACGGTTATTTCTTTTAAGAGAAAAGAAAAAGGCATAGGAAGATGATGAATTTTAAAAATTTTAATGACATGCATACCCATATGACAAAAACCTATCAGCTCTCAGCAGTCAGAATGGCCATTAGGAATAATGCTGCAAAAAATAAACGGTGAAGGGAGTGAGGAGAAATGCGTACCCTCGGTTGTAAGGGGGGGCATGTAAAGAGCCACTAATGAAAACACAATGTAGGTGCTTTGAAAAGGGAAACATTGAGCTACCAGTCAATCAATCACAACCACTGCTTGGCCTATCACCTGAGAAAATGAGAATCAAAAAGTCACAGGCTGGCAAACCTGTACGCCAGCAACATTTACCATAGCCAGCACTTGGAAGCAATGAAAATGTCCATCAACCGAGGAATGCACCAAGAAGAAGTGGTCCACGTACACAATGGAATATTACTCTAATAATAAATATAAATTAAATTTAAAAACAAACAAAAGCAAGGAGACATCCTTGCAACATTTGTGGGTTTATCCGGGCACATTGCACTCTAATTAATAACCGAAGAACACCACTGGCCGGTAGGTCTGTTTCCCTAGTACCAGCATGGGAAACGTAGAAAGGCTGCCGCTCTCTGGCCGTTACCTGCAAAAGCAGGTTTAAAGCCTGAGCTAATGGTCACTTCATAAGAACAAGTACTGCAGGGCTGTAAATGAAACCTGCCCTCAAAATGTCTTGAGGGAGATAATGGCCAAAATATTTCAAATGGTGACACATACTTTAAGAAAACACTTTGAAGAAATAAGCTCTAATCACAGCTGGAAAAATAAAAAGGACATGTCTTAAAGCTCAATTTCAACGCATTATGAGACACGTGCAAATTCAACCACAAAGAGGTATCAGCTCACACCACTCAGAATAATCATCAGCAAAAACTACAAAGAATAAATCCTGAAGGTGCTGGGAAGAAATACATGCCCTCCACTTTAAGTGGGACGTAACCTGGAAAGAGCCACTAAGGAGAACAGAACAGAGGTGCCTTTAAAAGGTAAACACTGAGCTACCATATGATCCAGCAGACCTATTCCTGGACCTATAAACTAAGAAGACAGAATTGGAAGGACACAGCCACGCAAATCTGCATTGCATACTATTACAATAGCCAAGATATGGAAGTAACCAAAACGCCCATCGACAGATGGGTGGACAAAGAAGAACTGCTACCTGTACAGATGGAATATGAGCTAGTGAAAAAATGAAACAATGCCATTTGCAGAACCATAGATGAGTCTAGAAGTAATCACGCAACTTGGAGTAAGTGAGAAAGCGAAAGACACATATCCTATCATATCACATATAGAGGTTACCTAAAGAATGATACAAACAAAGATATTTCCACAGACAAACACTATCATAGATACATTAAAAAAACTTATGGTTGAACAAATGGAAAGGTGTGAGGATTGGATACATTACCATATTGAGGTTAACAGAGAGATACAAACACATGTGAAATATATAATCACCAAAGACCTATGCAATACCAAGAGAAGACTACTCAACATTGTGTCATAACCTACATGGGAAAAGGATCCGAAGAAGAATAGATATATGTATATGTGTGAAAGAACCACATCTTGCACACCTAGAACAAACAAAACATTGTAATCAAGTTTGCTGTGATAAATAATAAAAATTAAGTTAAAAATACCAACAAGAAGTAATGAGACATAAACTTAAAGAGCTTTTTCCTCGCACATTCCATTCTAATTTACAACCTAGAACACCACTTCCAGTAAGGCTCTGTTGCCCTAGTAACCAGATTTGGTAAAGGAGAAATGCTGCCGCCTTGTGGCCAATTCCCGCCAGAGCAGCTTTTAACCCACAGCTAATGGTCACTTACCATTCACAAGGACTCAGGGCTGTAAAGGACACCTGCCCTCAAAATTGTGCTGAGGTAGGGAATGGATAAAAATTTCAAAACAGGCAAAATTTGCAAGAAGATAGTATGAAGAGGTATGTTTTACTCACTCTCTTTTTAAAGAAAGGAAAATGTATAAAAGCTCAGCCTCAGGAAGTATTAGACTCATGCAATCTAATCTACAAAAAGTTTTCAACTCACACCAGTCGACTGACCATTGGAAAAAAGACTACAAACAATAAATGCCTAAGAGGTTTTAGAGAACTGTGTACCCTCTAGCTGCTGGTGAGATGTAAAAGGGTTAAACGCTAATAATGAGAACAGAAAGGAGCTGCGTTTAAAAGGAAAAATTGAGGTACCATTTAATCCAGCAGGTGCACCAATGGGCCTCTCACCTGAGAAGACCAGAATGAAGAAGACCCGGGCTGCAAAAGCTGCACTGCAGCCTGATTCACAATAGACAAGGCAGTGAAACAACCAAAATGTCCATCAACAGATGAAAGGATAAAGAAGAAGTGGTCCATGTACACAATGAATACTAGCCATGGAAAACAATGAAACACTGCTCTTTGAGGCACCATAGATGATCTTGGAGATAATCACAGAACATGAGGTAAGTCGGAAAGCAAAAGTCCTATATCCTACGATATCACTTATAGGCGTTATCTAATAACTGACACAAATGAACATATTTCCACAGAGAAAGTCAATCACAGACTTATTAAAAAAACTATGCTTATCTAAAAGGAAAGGTAGGGGGAATGGATAAATGAAGATTAGCGTTACCATATGTATACAAATACATATTATATACATATATCAAAAAGACTGACCAAATAGCAAGGAAGGTTTACAGAACACTCTGTAATAATTTACACGGGAAGAGGATCTCTACATAAATAGGTATATAGAATATGTAGATGAACCAGAGTGTGTACACCTTGGACGAGCAACATTCTAACCATTACCCCAATTAAAAAAATTAAAACAACGAACTAGGAGTAATGAGACATAAACTTATGAGGGGTTTTCCTGGCACATTCCATCCAAATTTAAAACCTAGGCAAACAACTTCCAGAACGGCTCTGCTGCCCTAGTACCCAGATTTGGGAATGGAGAAATGCTGCATCCTTGTGGCTGTTTTCCACAAGAGCAGCTTTAAACCCACTGCAAAAGGTCACTAAATATTCACCAATTGCAGGTCTGTAAATGACACCGGCCCTCCAAAAACTACTGAGGTCGAAAATCGACCAAAAAATTCCAGAGTGCAGCCTTCCAAAAAGAAAATTTGAAGAGGTATATTATAGTCACACTTTTTTGCTTTTTTCTTTTAACAGAAAAGAAAAAGGCGTGGAAAAATGATGAATTGTAGGAATTTTTACAGACATGTAAACCCAAATTACAAAAACCTATCAGCTCACACCAGTCAGAACGGCCATCAACAAAAATGCTGCAAACAATAAATGCTGACGTGATTGTGGAGAAA
The DNA here is from genome assembly GCF_965194825.1 of Balaenoptera physalus. NCBI lineage: Eukaryota > Metazoa > Chordata > Mammalia > Artiodactyla > Balaenopteridae > Balaenoptera > Balaenoptera physalus. Next base: position 33,912 of record NW_028125344.1, read on the forward strand.
TGCGTACCCTCGATTCTAAGGGGGATGTGGTAAGAGCCGCTAATGAAAGCACAATTGAGGTGCCTTGAAAAGGTAAACGTTGACCTACCATACCAGTCAATCAATCATACCCACTGCTGTGTCTATCACCTGAGAAAATGAAAATCAAAAATCACAGGCTGGCAATCCTGCACTCCAGCAATATTTACCATAGGCAACACTTGTGTCCACGTACACAATGGAATATTACTCTAATAATAAATATAAATTAAATTTAAAAACAAACAAAAGCAAGGAGACATCAACATTTGTGGGTTTATCCGGGCACATTGCACTCTAATTTATAACCGAAGGACACCACTGGCCGGTAGGTCTGTTTCCCTAGTACCAGCATGGGAAACGTAGAAAGGCTGCCGCTCTCTGGCCGTTACCTGCAAAAGCAGGTTTAAAGCCTGAGCTAATGGTCACTTCATAAGAACAAGTACTGCAGGGCTGTAAATGAAACCTGCCCTCAAAATGTCTTGAGGGAGATAATGGCCAAAATATTTCAAATGGTGACACATACTTTAAGAAAACACTTTGAAGAAATAAGCTCTAATCACAGCTGGAAAAATAAAAAGGACATGTCTTAAAGCTCAATTTCAACGCATTATGAGACACGTGCAAATTCAACCACAAAGAGGTATCAGCTCACACCACTCAGAATAATCATCAGCAAAAACTACAAAGAATAAATCCTGAAGGTGCTGGGAAGAAATACATGCCCTCCACTTTAAGTGGGACGTAACCTGGAAAGAGCCACTAAGGAGAACAGAACAGAGGTGCCTTTAAAAGGTAAACACTGAGCTACCATATGATCCAGCAGACCTATTCCTGGACCTATAAACTAAGAAGACAGAATTGGAAGGACACAGCCACGCAAATCTGCATTGCATACTATTACAATAGCCAAGATATGGAAGTAACCAAAACGCCCATCGACAGATGGGTGGACAAAGAAGAACTGCTACCTGTACAGATGGAATATGATCTAGTGAAAAAATGAAACAATGCCATTTGCAGCACCATAGATGAGTCTAGAAGTAATCACGCAACTTGGAGTAAGTGAGAAAGCGAAAGACACATATCCTATCATATCACATATAGAGGTTACCTAAAAAATGATACAAACAAAGATATTTCCACAGACAAACACTATCATAGATACATTAAAAAAACTTATGGTTGACCAAATGGAAAGGTGTGAGGATTGGATACATTACCATATTGAGGTTAACAGAGAGATACAAACACATGTGAAATATATAATCACCAAAGACCTATGCAATACCAAGAGAAGACTACTCAACATTGTGTCATAACCTACATGGGAAAAGGATCCGAAGAAGAATAGATATATGTATATGTGTGAAAGAACCACATCTTGCACACCTAGAACAAACAAAACATTGTAATCAAGTTTGCTGTGATAAATAATAAAAATTAAGTTAAAAATACCAACAAGAAGTAATGAGACATAAACTTAAAGAGCTTTTTCCTCGCACATTCCATTCTAATTTACAACCTAGAACACCACTTCCAGTAAGGCTCTGTTGCCCTAGTAACCAGATTTGGTAAAGGAGAAAGGCTGCCGCCTTGTGGCCAATTCCCGCCAGAGCAGCTTTTAAACCACAGCTAATGGTCACTTACCATTCACAAGGACTCAGGGCTGTAAAGGACACCTGCCCTCAAAATTGTGCTGAGGTAGGGAATGGATAAAAATTTCAAAACAGGCAAAATTTGCAAGAAGATAGTATGAAGAGGTATGTTTTACTCACTCTCTTTTTAAAGAAAGGAAAATGTATAAAAGCTCAGCTTCAGGAAGTATTAGACTCATGCAATCTAATCTACAAAAAGTTTTCAACTCACACCAGTCGACTGACCATTGGAAAAAAGACTACAAACAATAAATGCCTAAGAGGTTTTAGAGAACTGTGTACCCTCTAGCTGCTGGTGAGATGTAAAAGGGTTAAACGCTAATAATGAGAACAGAAAGGAGCTGCGTTTAAAAGGAAAAATTGAGGTACCATTTAATCCAGCAGGTGCACCAATGGGCCTCTCACCTGAGAAGACCAGAATGAAGAAGACCCGGGCTGCAAAAGCTGCACTGCAGCCTGATTCACAATAGACAAGGCAGTGAAACAACCAAAATGTCCATCAACAGATGAAAGGATAAAGAAGAAGTGGTCCATGTACACAATGAATAATAGCCATGGAAAACAATGAAACACTGCTCTTTGAGGCACCATAGATGATCTTGGAGATAATCACAGAACATGAGGTAAGTCGGAAAGCAAATGTCCTATATCCTACGATATCACTTATAGGCGTTATCTAATAACTGACACATGAACATATTTCCACAGAGAAAGTCAATCACAGACTTATTAAAAAAACTATGCTTATCTAAAAGGAAAGGTGGGGGGAATGGATAAATGAAGATTAGCGTTACCTTATGTATACAAATACATATTATAAACATATATCAAAAAGACTGACCAAATAGCAAGGAAGGTTTACGGAACACTCTGTAATACTTTACACGGGAAGAGGATCTCTACATAAATAGGTATATAGAATATGTAGATGAACCAGAGTGTGTACACCTTGGACAAGCAACATTCTGACCATTACGCCAATTGAAAAAATTAAAACAACAAACTAGGAGTAATGAGACATAAACTTATGGGGGGTTTTCCTGGCACATTCCATTCAAATTTACAACCTATACAAACGACTTCCAGAATGGTTCTGCTGCCCTAGTACCCAGATTTGGGAATGGAGAAATGCTGCATCCTTGTGGCCGTTTCCCACAACAGCAGCTTTAAACCCACTGCAAAAGGTCACTAAATATTCACCAATGGCAGTTCTGTAAATGACACCTGCCCTCCAAAAAATCCTGAGGCCGAAAATCGACCAAAAAATTCTAGAGTGCAACCTTCCAAAAAGAAAATTTGAAGAGGTATATTATACTCACACATTTTTGCTTTTTTCTTTTAACAGAAAAGAAAAAGGTGTGGAGAAATGATGAATTGTAGGAATTTTTACAGACATGTAAACCCAAATTACAAAAACCTATCAGCTCACACCAGTCAGAATGGCCATCAACAAAAATGCTGCAAACAATAAATGCTGACGTGATTGTGGAGAAATGCGTACCCTCGATTCTAAGGGGGACGTGGTAAGAGCCACTAATGAAAGCACAATTGAGGTGCCTTGAAAAGGTAAACGTTGAGCTACCATACCAGTCAATCAATCATACCCACTGCTGGGTCTACCACCTGAGAAAATGAAAATCATACATCACAGGCTGGCAAACCTGCACTCCAGCAATATTTACCATAGGCAACACTTGGAAGCAACGAAAATGTCCATCAACAGAGGAATGCACCAAGAAGAAGTGGTCCATGTACACAATGGAATATTAGCTATGGAAAACATTGAAGCACTGCTCTTTGAGGCACCATAGATGAGCCTGGAGATAATCACAAAACATGAAGTAGGTCGGAAAGCAAAAGACCTATATCCTATATTATCACTTATGGCATTATCTAATAACTGACACAGATGAACATATTTCCAAAGAGAAAGACACTCACAGGCTTAGAAAACAAACTATGCTCATCGAAAAGGAAAGGAGGGGGGAAATTGAGAAATGAAGATTAGTGTTACTATACATATACAAATACATAGTATATACATGTATCAAAAAGACCGAACATATAGCAAGGGAGGTCGACAGAACACTGTAATATTTTACATGGGAAGAGGATCTGTACATTAATAGACATACATAATGTATAAATGAACCAGATTGTGTACACCTAGGACAAACAATATTCTAAACTTTACCCAGGTTAAAAAAATTTTAAAACCAAGAAGAAGTAATGAGACAGAAACTTATGGGGATTTCTCCTGGCAAATTCCATTCTAATTTACAACCTAGGACAATGACTTCCAGAAAGGCTCTGCTGCCCTAGGACCCAGATTGGGGAATGGAGAAATGCTACCTCCTTGTGGCCGTTTCCCACAACAGCAGCTTTGAACCCACTGCAAAAGGTGACTAAATTTTCACCAACTTGCATTTCTGTAAATGGCACCTGCCTTCCAGAAAATTTCTGGGGTCAAAAATCGACCAAAAACTTCAGAAGAGGGCAACCTTCGAAGAAGACAATTTCAAGAGCTATATTGTACTCACGGTTTTTTTCTTTTAAGAGAAAAGAAAAAGGCATAGGAAGATGATGAATTTTAAAAATTTTAATGACATGCATACCCATATGACAAAAACCTATCAGCCCTCAGCAGTCAGAATGGCCATTAGGAATAATGCTGCAAAAAATAAACGGTGAAGGGAGTGAGGAGAAATGCGTACCCTCGGTTGTAAGGGGGGGCATGTAAAGAGCCACTAATGAAAACACAATGTAGGTGCTTTGAAAAGGGAAACATTGAGCTACCAGTCAATCAATCACAACCACTGCTTGGACTATCACCTGAGAAAATGAGAATCAAAAAGTCACAGGCTGGCAAACCTGTACGCCAGCAACATTTACCATAGCCAGCACTTGGAAGCAATGAAAATGTCCATCAACCGAGGAATGCACCAAGAAGAAGTGGTCCACGTACACAATGGAATATTACTCTAATAATAAATATAAATTAAATTTAAAAACAAACAAAAGCAAGGAGACATCAACATTTGTGGGTTTATCCGGGCACATTGCACTCTAATTTATAACCGAAGGACACCACTGGCCGGTAGGTCTGTTTCCCTAGTACCAGCATGGGAAACGTAGAAAGGCTGCCGCTCTCTGGCCGTTACCTGCAAAAGCAGGTTTAAAGCCTGAGCTAATGGTCACTTCATAAGAACAAGTACTGCAGGGCTGTAAATGAAACCTGCCCTCAAAATGTCTTGAGGGAGATAATGGCCAAAATATTTCAAATGGTGACACATACTTTAAGAAAACACTTTGAAGAAATAAGCTCTAATCACAGCTGGAAAAATAAAAAGGACATGTCTTAAAGCTCAATTTCAACGCATTATGAGACACGTGCAAATTCAACCACAAAGAGGTATCAGCTCACACCACTCAGAATAATCATCAGCAAAAACTACAAAGAATAAATCCTGAAGGTGCTGGGAAGAAATACATGCCCTCCACTTTAAGTGGGACGTAACCTGGAAAGAGCCACTAAGGAGAACAGAACAGAGGTGCCTTTAAAAGGTAAACACTGAGCTACCATATGATCCAGCAGACCTATTCCTGGACGTATAAACTAAGAAGACAGAATTGGAAGGACACAGCCACGCAAATCTGCATTGCATACTATTACAATAGCCAAGATATGGAAGTAACCAAAACGCCCATCGACAGATGGGTGGACAAAGAAGAACTGCTACCTGTACAGATGGAATATGATCTAGTGAAAAAATGAAACATTGCCATTTGCAGCACCATAGATGAGTCTAGAAGTAATCACGCAACTTGGAGTAAGTGAGAAAGCGAAAGACACATATCCTATCATATCACATATAGAGGTTACCTAAAAAATGATACAAACAAAGATATTTCCACAGACAAACACTATCATAGATACATTAAAAAAACTTATGGTTGACCAAATGGAAAGGTGTGAGGATTGGATACATTACCATATTGAGGTTAACAGAGAGATACAAACACATGTGAAATATATAATCACCAAAGACCTATGCAATACCAAGAGAAGACTACTCAACATTGTGTCATAACCTACATGGGAAAAGGATCCGAAGAAGAATAGATATATGTATATGTGTGAAAGAACCACATCTTGCACACCTAGAACAAACAAAACATTGTAATCAAGTTTGCTGTGATAAATAATAAAAATTAAGTTAAAAATACCAACAAGAAGTAATGAGACATAAACTTAAAGAGCTTTTTCCTCGCACATTCCATTCTAATTTACAACCTAGAACACCACTTCCAGTAAGGCTCTGTTGCCCTAGTAACCAGATTTGGTAAAGGAGAAAGGCTGCCGCCTTGTGGCCAATTCCCGCCAGAGCAGCTTTTAAACCACAGCTAATGGTCACTTACCATTCACAAGGACTCAGGGCTGTAAAGGACACCTGCCCTCAAAATTGTGCTGAGGTAGGGAATGGATAAAAATTTCAAAACAGGCAAAATTTGCAAGAAGATAGTATGAAGAGGTATGTTTTACTCACTCTCTTTTTAAAGAAAGGAAAATGTATAAAAGCTCAGCTTCAGGAAGTATTAGACTCATGCAATCTAATCTACAAAAAGTTTTCAACTCACACCAGTCGACTGACCATTGGAAAAAAGACTACAAACAATAAATGCCTAAGAGGTTTTAGAGAACTGTGTACCCTCTAGCTGCTGGTGAGATGTAAAAGGGTTAAACGCTAATAATGAGAACAGAAAGGAGCTGCGTTTAAAAGGAAAAATTGAGGTACCATTTAATCCAGCAGGTGCACCAATGGGCCTCTCACCTGAGAAGACCAGAATGAAGAAGACCCGGGCTGCAAAAGCTGCACTGCAGCCTGATTCACAATAGACAAGGCAGTGAAACAACCAAAATGTCCATCAACAGATGAAAGGATAAAGAAGAAGTGGTCCATGTACACAATGAATAATAGCCATGGAAAACAATGAAACACTGCTCTTTGAGGCACCATAGATGATCTTGGAGATAATCACAGAACATGAGGTAAGTCGGAAAGCAAATGTCCTATATCCTACGATATCACTTATAGGCGTTATCTAATAACTGACACATGAACATATTTCCACAGAGAAAGTCAATCACAGACTTATTAAAAAAACTATGCTTATCTAAAAGGAAAGGTGGGGGGAATGGATAAATGAAGATTAGCGTTACCTTATGTATACAAATACATATTATAAACATATATCAAAAAGACTGACCAAATAGCAAGGAAGGTTTACGGAACACTCTGTAATACTTTACACGGGAAGAGGATCTCTACATAAATAGGTATATAGAATATGTAGATGAACCAGAGTGTGTACACCTTGGACAAGCAACATTCTAACCATTACGCCAATTGAAAAAATTAAAACAACAAACTAGGAGTAATGAGACATAAACTTATGGGGGGTTTTCCTGGCACATTCCATTCAAATTTACAACCTATACAAACGACTTCCAGAATGGTTCTGCTGCCCTAGTACCCAGATTTGGGAATGGAGAAATGCTGCATCCTTGTGGCCGTTTCCCACAACAGCAGCTTTAAACCCACTGCAAAAGGTCACTAAATATTCACCAATGGCAGTTCTGTAAATGACACCTGCCCTCCAAAAAATCCTGAGGCCGAAAATCGACCAAAAAATTCTAGAGTGCAACCTTCCAAAAAGAAAATTTGAAGAGGTATATTATACTCACACATTTTTGCTTTTTTCTTTTAACAGAAAAGAAAAAGGTGTGGAGAAATGATGAATTGTAGGAATTTTTACAGACATGTAAACCCAAATTACAAAAACCTATCAGCTCACACCAGTCAGAATGGCCATCAACAAAAATGCTGCAAACAATAAATGCTGACGTGATTGTGGAGAAATGCGTACCCTCGATTCTAAGGGGGACGTGGTAAGAGCCACTAATGAAAGCACAATTGAGGTGCCTTGAAAAGGTAAACGTTGAGCTACCATACCACTCAATCAATCATACCCACTGCTGGGTCTACCACCTGAGAAAATGAAAATCATACATCACAGGCTGGCAAACCTGCACTCCAGCAATATTTACCATAGGCAACACTTGGAAGCAACGAAAATGTCCATCAACAGAGGAATGCACCAAGAAGAAGTGGTCCATGTACACAATGGAATATTAGCTATGGAAAACATTGAAGCACTGCTCTTTGAGGCACCATAGATGAGCCTGGAGATAATCACAAAACATGAAGTAGGTCGGAAAGCAAAAGACCTATATCCTATATTATCACTTATGGCATTATCTAATAACTGACACAGATGAACATATTTCCAAAGAGAAAGACACTCACAGGCTTAGAAAACAAACTATGCTCATCGAAAAGGAAAGGAGGGGGGAAATTGAGAAATGAAGATTAGTGTTACTATACATATACAAATACATAGTATATACATGTATCAAAAAGACCGAACATATAGCAAGGGAGGTCGACAGAACACTGTAATATTTTACATGGGAAGAGGATCTGTACATTAATAGACATACATAATGTATAAATGAACCAGATTGTGTACACCTAGGACAAACAATATTCTAAACTTTACCCAGATTAAAAAAATTTTAAAACCAAGAAGAAGTAATGAGACAGAAACTTATGGGGATTTCTCCTGGCAAATTCCATTCTAATTTACAACCTAGGACAATGACTTCCAGAAAAGCTCTGCTGCCCTAGTACCCAGATTGGGGAATGGAGAAATGCTACCTCCTTCTGGCCGTTTCCCACAACAGCAGCTTTGAACCCACTGCAAAAGGTGACTAAATTTTCACCAACTTGCATTTCTGTAAATGGCACCTGCCTTCCAGAAAATTTCTGGGGTCAAAAATCGACCAAAAACTTCAGAAGAGGGCAACCTTCGAAGAAGACAATTTCAAGAGCTATATTGTACTCACGGTTTTTTTCTTTTAAGAGAAAAGAAAAAGGCATAGGAAGATGATGAATTTTAAAAATTTTAATGACATGCATACCCATATGACAAAAACCTATCAGCCCTCAGCAGTCAGAATGGCCATTAGGAATAATGCTGCAAAAAATAAACGGTGAAGGGAGTGAGGAGAAATGCGTACCCTCGGTTGTAAGGGGGGGCATGTAAAGAGCCACTAATGAAAACAATGTAGGTGCTTTGAAAAGGGAAACATTGAGCTACCAGTCAATCAATCACAACCACTGCTTGGCCTATCACCTGAGAAAATGAGAATCAAAAAGTCACAGGCTGGCAAACCTGTACGCCAGCAACATTTACCATAGCCAGCACTTGGAAGCAATGAAAATGTCCATCAACCGAGGAATGCACCAAGAAGAAGTGGTCCACGTACACAATGGAATATTACTCTAATAATAAATATAAATTAAATTTAAAAACAAACAAAAGCAAGGAGACATCAACATTTGTGGGTTTATCCGGGCACATTGCACTCTAATTTATAACCGAAGGACACCACTGGCCGGTAGGTCTGTTTCCCTAGTATCAGCATGGGAAACGTAGAAAGGCTGCCGCTCTCTGGCCGTTACCTGCAAAAGCAGGTTTAAAGCCTGAGCTAATGGTCACTTCATAAGAACAAGTACTGCAGGGCTGTAAATGAAACCTGCCCTCAAAATGTCTTGAGGGAGATAATGGCCAAAATATTTCAAATGGTGACACATACTTTAAGAAAACACTTTGAAGAAATAAGCTCTAATCACAGCTGGAAAAATTAAAAGGACATGTCTTAAAGCTCAATTTCAACGCATTATGAGACACGTGCAAATTCAACCACAAAGAGGTATCAGCTCACACCACTCAGAATAATCATCAGCAAAAACTACAAAGAATAAATCCTGAAGGTGCTGGGAAGAAATACATGCCCTCCACTTTAAGTGGGACGTAACCTGGAAAGAGCCACTAAGGAGAACAGAACAGAGGTGCCTTTAAAAGGTAAACACTGAGCTACCATATGATCCAGCAGACCTATTCCTGGACCTATAAACTAAGAAGACAGAATTGGAAGGACACAGCCACGCAAATCTGCATTGCATACTATTACAATAGCCAAGATATGGAAGTAACCAAAACGCCCATCGACAGATGGGTGGACAAAGAAGAACTGCTACCTGTACAGATGGAATATGATCTAGTGAAAAAATGAAACAATGCCATTTGCAGCACCATAGATGAGGCTAGAAGTAATCACGCAACTTGGAGTAAGTGAGAAAGCGAAAGACACATATCCTATCATATCACATATAGAGGTTACCTAAAGAATGATACAAACAAAGATATTTCCACAGACAAACACTATCATAGACACATTAAAAAAACTTATGGTTGACCAAATGGAAAGGTGTGAGGATTGGATACATTACCATATTGAGGTTAACAGAGAGATACAAACACATGTGAAATATATAATCACCAAAGACCTATGCAATACCAAGAGAAGACTACTCAACATTGTGTCATAACCTACATGGGAAAAGGATCCGAAGAAGAATAGATATATGTATATGTGTGAAAGAACCACATCTTGCACACCTAGAACAAACAAAACATTGTAACCAAGTTTGCTGTGATAAATAATAAAAATTAAGTTAAAAATACCAACAAGAAGTAATGAGACATAAACTTAAAGAGCTTTTTCCTCGCACATTCCATTCTAATTTACAACCTAGAACACCACTTCCAGTAAGGCTCTGTTGCCCTAGTAACCAGATTTGGTAAAGGAGAAAGGCTGCCGCCTTGTGGCCAATTCCCGCCAGAGCAGCTTTTAAACCACAGCTAATGGTCACTTACCATTCACAAGGACTCAGGGCTGTAAAGGACACCTGCCCTCAAAATTGTGCTGAGGTAGGGAATGGATAAAAATTTCAAAACAGGCAAAATTTGCAAGAAGATAGTATGAAGAGGTATGTTTTACTCACTCTCTTTTTAAAGAAAGGAAAATGTATAAAAGCTCAGCTTCAGGAAGTATTAGACTCATGCAATCTAATCTACAAAAAGTTTTCAACTCACACCAGTCGACTGACCATTGGAAAAAAGACTACAAACAATAAATGCCTAAGAGGTTTTAGAGAACTGTGTACCCTCTAGCTGCTGGTGAGATGTAAAAGGGTTAAACGCTAATAATGAGAACAGAAAGGAGCTGCGTTTAAAAGGAAAAATTGAGGTACCATTTAATCCAGCAGGTGCACCAATGGGCCTCTCACCTGAGAAGACCAGAATGAAGAAGACCCGGGCTGCAAAAGCTGCACTGCAGCCTGATTCACAATAGACAAGGCAGTGAAACAACCAAAATGTCCATCAACAGATGAAAGGATAAAGAAGAAGTGGTCCATGTACACAATGAATAATAGCTATGGAAAACAATGAAACACTGCTCTTTGAGGCACCATAGATGATCTTGGAGATAATCACAGAACATGAGGTAAGTCGGAAAGCAAATGTCCTATATCCTACGATATCACTTATAGGCGTTATCTAATAACTGACACATGAACATATTTCCACAGAGAAAGTCAATCACAGACTTATTAAAAAAACTATGCTTATCTAAAAGGAAAGGTGGGGGGAATGGATAAATGAAGATTAGCGTTACCTTATGTATACAAATACATATTATAAACATATATCAAAAAGACTGACCAAATAGCAAGGAAGGTTTACGGAACACTCTGTAATACTTTACACGGGAAGAGGATCTCTACATAAATAGGTATATAGAATATGTAGATGAACCAGAGTGTGTACACCTTGGACAAGCAACATTCTAACCATTACGCCAATTGAAAAAATTAAAACAACAAACTAGGAGTAATGAGACATAAACTTATGGGGGGTTTTCCTGGCACATTCCATTCAAATTTACAACCTATACAAACGACTTCCAGAATGGTTCTGCTGCCCTAGTACCCAGATTTGGGAATGGAGAAATGCTGCATCCTTGTGGCCGTTTCCCACAACAGCAGCTTTAAACCCACTGCAAAAGGTCACTAAATATTCACCAATGGCAGTTCTGTAAATGACACCTGCCCTCCAAAAAATCCTGAGGCCGAAAATCGACCAAAAAATTCTAGAGTGCAACCTTCCAAAAAGAAAATTTGAAGAGGTATATTATACTCACACATTTTTGCTTTTTTCTTTTAACAGAAAAGAAAAAGGTGTGGAGAAATGATGAATTGTAGAAATTTTTACAGACATGTAAACCCAAATTACAAAAACCTATCAGCTCACACCAGTCAGAATGGCCATCAACAAAAATGCTGCAAACAATAAATGCTGACGTGATTGTGGAGAAATGCGTACCCTCGATTCTAAGGGGGACGTGGTAAGAGCCACTAATGAAAGCACAATTGAGGTGCCTTGAAAAGGTAAACGTTGAGCTACCATACCAGTCAATCAATCATACCCACTGCTGGGTCTACCACCTGAGAAAATGAAAATCATACATCACAGGCTGGCAAACCTGCACTCCAGCAATATTTACCATAGGCAACACTTGGAAGCAACGAAAATGTCCATCAACAGAGGAATGCACCAAGAAGAAGTGGTCCATGTACACAATGGAATATTAGCTATGGAAAACATTGAAGCACTGCTCTTTGAGGCACCATAGATGAGCCTGGAGATAATCACAAAACATGAAGTAGGTCGGAAAGCAAAAGACCTATATCCTATATTATCACTTATGGCATTATCTAATAACTGACACAGATGAACATATTTCCAAAGAGAAAGACACTCACAGGCTTAGAAAACAAACTATGCTCATCGAAAAGGAAAGGAGGGGGGAAATTGAGAAATGAAGATTAGTGTTACTATACATATACAAATACATAGTATATACATGTATCAAAAAGACCGAACATATAGCAAGGGAGGTCGACAGAACACTGTAATATTTTACATGGGAAGAGGATCTGTACATTAATAGACATACATAATGTATAAATGAACCAGATTGTGTACACCTAGGACAAACAATATTCTAAACTTTACCCAGGTTAAAAAAATTTTAAAACCAAGAAGAAGTAATGAGACAGAAACTTATGGGGATTTCTCCTGGCAAATTCCATTCTAATTTACAACCTAGGACAATGACTTCCAGAAAGGCTCTGCTGCCCTAGTACCCAGATTGGGGAATGGAGAAATGCTACCTCCTTGTGGCCGTTTCCCACAACAGCAGCTTTGAACCCACTGCAAAAGGTGACTAAATTTTCACCAACTTGCATTTCTGTAAATGGCACCTGCCTTCCAGAAAATTTCTGGGGTCAAAAATCGACCAAAAACTTCAGAAGAGGGCAACCTTCGAAGAAGACAATTTCAAGAGCTATATTGTACTCACGGTTTTTTTCTTTTAAGAGAAAAGAAAAAGGCATAGGAAGATGATGAATTTTAAAAATTTTAATGACATGCATACCCATATGACAAAAACCTATCAGCCCTCAGCAGTCAGAATGGCCATTAGGAATAATGCTGCAAAAAATAAACGGTGAAGGGAGTGAGGAGAAATGCGTACCCTCGGTTGTAAGGGGGGGCATGTAAAGAGCCACTAATGAAAACACAATGTAGGTGCTTTGAAAAGGGAAACATTGAGCTACCAGTCAATCAATCACAACCACTGCTTGGACTATCACCTGAGAAAATGAGAATCAAAAAGTCACAGGCTGGCAAACCTGTACGCCAGCAACATTTACCATAGCCAGCACTTGGAAGCAATGAAAATGTCCATCAACCGAGGAATGCACCAAGAAGAAGTGGTCCACGTACACAATGGAATATTACTCTAATAATAAATATAAATTAAATTTAAAAACAAACAAAAGCAAGGAGACATCAACATTTGTGGGTTTATCCGGGCACATTGCACTCTAATTTATAACCGAAGGACACCACTGGCCGGTAGGTCTGTTTCCCTAGTACCAGCATGGGAAACGTAGAAAGGCTGCCGCTCTCTGGCCGTTACCTGCAAAAGCAGGTTTAAAGCCTGAGCTAATGGTCACTTCATAAGAACAAGTACTGCAGGGCTGTAAATGAAACCTGCCCTCAAAATGTCTTGAGGGAGATAATGGCCAAAATATTTCAAATGGTGACACATACTTTAAGAAAACACTTTGAAGAAATAAGCTCTAATCACAGCTGGAAAAATAAAAAGGACATGTCTTAAAGCTCAATTTCAACGCATTATGAGACACGTGCAAATTCAACCACAAAGAGGTATCAGCTCACACCACTCAGAATAATCATCAGCAAAAACTACAAAGAATAAATCCTGAAGGTGCTGGGAAGAAATACATGCCCTCCACTTTAAGTGGGACGTAACCTGGAAAGAGCCACTAAGGAGAACAGAACAGAGGTGCCTTTAAAAGGTAAACACTGAGCTACCATATGATCCAGCAGACCTATTCCTGGACCTATAAACTAAGAAGACAGAATTGGAAGGACACAGCCACGCAAATCTGCATTGCATACTATTACAATAGCCAAGATATGGAAGTAACCAAAACGCCCATCGACAGATGGGTGGACAAAGAAGAACTGCTACCTGTACAGATGGAATATGATCTAGTGAAAAAATGAAACAATGCCATTTGCAGCACCATAGATGAGGCTAGAAGTAATCACGCAACTTGGAGTAAGTGAGAAAGCGAAAGACACATATCCTATCATATCACATATAGAGGTTACCTAAAGAATGATACAAACAAAGATATTTCCACAGACAAACACTATCATAGACACATTAAAAAAACTTATGGTTGACCAAATGGAAAGGTGTGAGGATTGGATACATTACCATATTGAGGTTAACAGAGAGATACAAACACATGTGAAATATATAATCACCAAAGACCTATGCAATACCAAGAGAAGACTACTCAACATTGTGTCATAACCTACATGGGAAAAGGATCCGAAGAAGAATAGATATATGTATATGTGTGAAAGAACCACATCTTGCACACCTAGAACAAACAAAACATTGTAATCAAGTTTGCTGTGATAAATAATAAAAATTAAGTTAAAAATACCAACAAGAAGTAATGAGACATAAACTTAAAGAGCTTTTTCCTCGCACATTCCATTCTAATTTACAACCTAGAACACCACTTCCAGTAAGGCTCTGTTGCCCTAGTAACCAGATTTGGTAAAGGAGAAAGGCTGCCGCCTTGTGGCCAATTCCCGCCAGAGCAGCTTTTAAACCACAGCTAATGGTCACTTACCATTCACAAGGACTCAGGGCTGTAAAGGACACCTGCCCTCAAAATTGTGCTGAGGTAGGGAATGGATAAAAATTTCAAAACAGGCAAAATTTGCAAGAAGATAGTATGAAGAGGTATGTTTTACTCACTCTCTTTTTAAAGAAAGGAAAATGTATAAAAGCTCAGCTTCAGGAAGTATTAGACTCATGCAATCTAATCTACAAAAAGTTTTCAACTCACACCAGTCGACTGACCATTGGAAAAAAGACTACAAACAATAAATGCCTAAGAGGTTTTAGAGAACTGTGTACCCTCTAGCTGCTGGTGAGATGTAAAAGGGTTAAACGCTAATAATGAGAACAGAAAGGAGCTGCGTTTAAAAGGAAAAATTGAGGTACCATTTAATCCAGCAGGTGCACCAATGGGCCTCTCACCTGAGAAGACCAGAATGAAGAAGACCCGGGCTGCAAAAGCTGCACTGCAGCCTGATTCACAATAGACAAGGCAGTGAAACAACCAAAATGTCCATCAACAGATGAAAGGATAAAGAAGAAGTGGTCCATGTACACAATGAATAATAGCCATGGAAAACAATGAAACACTGCTCTTTGAGGCACCATAGATGATCTTGGAGATAATCACAGAACATGAGGTAAGTCGGAAAGCAAATGTCCTATATCCTACGATATCACTTATAGGCGTTATCTAATAACTGACACATGAACATATTTCCACAGAGAAAGTCAATCACAGACTTATTAAAAAAACTATGCTTATCTAAAAGGAAAGGTGGGGGGAATGGATAAATGAAGATTAGCGTTACCTTATGTATACAAATACATATTATAAACATATATCAAAAAGACTGACCAAATAGCAAGGAAGGTTTACGGAACACTCTGTAATACTTTACACGGGAAGAGGATCTCTACATAAATAGGTATATAGAATATGTAGATGAACCAGAGTGTGTACACCTTGGACAAGCAACATTCTAACCATTACGCCAATTGAAAAAATTAAAACAACAAACTAGGAGTAATGAGACATAAACTTATGGGGGGTTTTCCTGGCACATTCCATTCAAATTTACAACCTATACAAACGACTTCCAGAATGGTTCTGCTGCCCTAGTACCCAGATTTGGGAATGGAGAAATGCTGCATCCTTGTGGCCGTTTCCCACAACAGCAGCTTTAAACCCACTGCAAAAGGTCACTAAATATTCACCAATGGCAGTTCTGTAAATGACACCTGCCCTCCAAAAAATCCTGAGGCCGAAAATCGACCAAAAAATTCTAGAGTGCAACCTTCCAAAAAGAAAATTTGAAGAGGTATATTATACTCACACATTTTTGCTTTTTTCTTTTAACAGAAAAGAAAAAGGTGTGGAGAAATGATGAATTGTAGGAATTTTTACAGACATGTAAACCCAAATTACAAAAACCTATCAGCTCACACCAGTCAGAATGGCCATCAACAAAAATGCTGCAAACAATAAATGCTGACGTGATTGTGGAGAAATGCGTACCCTCGATTCTAAGGGGGACGTGGTAAGAGCCACTAATGAAAGCACAATTGAGGTGCCTTGAAAAGGTAAACGTTGAGCTACCATACCAGTCAATCAATCATACCCACTGCTGGGTCTACCACCTGAGAAAATGAAAATCATACATCACAGGCTGGCAAACCTGCACTCCAGCAATATTTACCATAGGCAACACTTGGAAGCAACGAAAATGTCCATCAACAGAGGAATGCACCAAGAAGAAGTGGTCCATGTACACAATGGAATATTAGCTATGGAAAACATTGAAGCACTGCTCTTTGAGGCACCATAGATGAGCCTGGAGATAATCACAAAACATGAAGTAGGTCGGAAAGCAAAAGACCTATATCCTATATTATCACTTATGGCATTATCTAATAACTGACACAGATGAACATATTTCCAAAGAGAAAGACACTCACAGGCTTAGAAAACAAACTATGCTCATCGAAAAGGAAAGGAGGGGGGAAATTGAGAAATGAAGATTAGTGTTACTATACATATACAAATACATAGTATATACATGTATCAAAAAGACCGAACATATAGCAAGGGAGGTAGACAGAACACTGTAATATTTTACATGGGAAGAGGATCTGTACATTAATAGACATACATAATGTATAAATGAACCAGATTGTGTACACCTAGGACAAACAATATTCTAAACTTTACCCAGGTTAAAAAAATTTTAAAACCAAGAAGAAGTAATGAGACAGAAACTTATGGGGATTTCTCCTGGCAAATTCCATTCTAATTTACAACCTAGGACAATGACTTCCAGAAAGGCTCTGCTGCCCTAGTACCCAGATTGGGGAATGGAGAAATGCTACCTCCTTGTGGCCGTTTCCCACAACAGCAGCTTTGAACCCACTGCAAAAGGTGACTAAATTTTCACCAACTTGCATTTCTGTAAATGGCACCTGCCTTCCAGAAAATTTCTGGGGTCAAAAATCGACCAAAAACTTCAGAAGAGGGCAACCTTCGAAGAAGACAATTTCAAGAGCTATATTGTACTCACGGTTTTTTTCTTTTAAGAGAAAAGAAAAAGGCATAGGAAGATGATGAATTTTAAAAATTTTAATGACATGCATACCCATATGACAAAAACCTATCAGCCCTCAGCAGTCAGAATGGCCATTAGGAATAATGCTGCAAAAAATAAACGGTGAAGGGAGTGAGGAGAAATGCGTACCCTCGGTTGTAAGGGGGGGCATGTAAAGAGCCACTAATGAAAACACAATGTAGGTGCTTTGAAAAGGGAAACATTGAGCTACCAGTCAATCAATCACAACCACTGCTTGGACTATCACCTGAGAAAATGAGAATCAAAAAGTCACAGGCTGGCAAACCTGTACGCCAGCAAGATTTACCATAGCCAGCACTTGGAAGCAATGAAAATGTCCATCAACCGAGGAATGCACCAAGAAGAAGTGGTCCACGTACACAATGGAATATTACTCTAATAATAAATATAAATTAAATTTAAAAACAAACAAAAGCAAGGAGACATCAACATTTGTGGGTTTATCCGGGCACATTGCACTCTAATTTATAACCGAAGGACACCACTGGCCGGTAGGTCTGTTTCCCTAGTACCAGCATGGGAAACGTAGAAAGGCTGCCGCTCTCTGGCCGTTACCTGCAAAAGCAGGTTTAAAGCCTGAGCTAATGGTCACTTCATAAGAACAAGTACTGCAGGGCTGTAAATGAAACCTGCCCTCAAAATGTCTTGAGGGAGATAATGGCCAAAATATTTCAAATGGTGACACATACTTTAAGAAAACACTTTGAAGAAATAAGCTCTAATCACAGCTGGAAAAATAAAAAGGACATGTCTTAAAGCTCAATTTCAACGCATTATGAGACACGTGCAAATTCAACCACAAAGAGGTATCAGCTCACACCACTCAGAATAATCATCAGCAAAAACTACAAAGAATAAATCCTGAAGGTGCTGGGAAGAAATACATGCCCTCCACTTTAAGTGGGACGTAACCTGGAAAGAGCCACTAAGGAGAACAGAACAGAGGTGCCTTTAAAAGGTAAACACTGAGCTACCATATGATCCAGCAGACCTATTCCTGGACCTATAAACTAAGAAGACAGAATTGGAAGGACACAGCCACGCAAATCTGCATTGCATACTATTACAATAGCCAAGATATGGAAGTAACCAAAACGCCCATCGACAGATGGGTGGACAAAGAAGAACTGCTACCTGTACAGATGGAATATGATCTAGTGAAAAAATGAAACAATGCCATTTGCAGCACCATAGATGAGGCTAGAAGTAATCACGCAACTTGGAGTAAGTGAGAAAGCGAAAGACACATATCCTATCATATCACATATAGAGGTTACCTAAAGAATGATACAAACAAAGATATTTCCACAGACAAACACTATCATAGACACATTAAAAAAACTTATGGTTGACCAAATGGAAAGGTGTGAGGATTGGATACATTACCATATTGAGGTTAACAGAGAGATACAAACACATGTGAAATATATAATCACCAAAGACCTATGCAATACCAAGAGAAGACTACTCAACATTGTGTCATAACCTACATGGGAAAAGGATCCGAAGAAGAATAGATATATGTATATGTGTGAAAGAACCACATCTTGCACACCTAGAACAAACAAAACATTGTAATCAAGTTTGCTGTGATAAATAATAAAAATTAAGTTAAAAATACCAACAAGAAGTAATGAGACATAAACTTAAAGAGCTTTTTCCTCGCACATTCCATTCTAATTTACAACCTAGAACACCACTTCCAGTAAGGCTCTGTTGCCCTAGTAACCAGATTTGGTAAAGGAGAAAGGCTGCCGCCTTGTGGCCAATTCCCGCCAGAGCAGCTTTTAAACCACAGCTAATGGTCACTTACCATTCACAAGGACTCAGGGCTGTAAAGGACACCTGCCCTCAAAATTGTGCTGAGGTAGGGAATGGATAAAAATTTCAAAACAGGCAAAATTTGCAAGAAGATAGTATGAAGAGGTATGTTTTACTCACTCTCTTTTTAAAGAAAGGAAAATGTATAAAAGCTCAGCTTCAGGAAGTATTAGACTCATGCAATCTAATCTACAAAAAGTTTTCAACTCACACCAGTCGACTGACCATTGGAAAAAAGACTACAAACAATAAATGCCTAAGAGGTTTTAGAGAACTGTGTACCCTCTAGCTGCTGGTGAGATGTAAAAGGGTTAAACGCTAATAATGAGAACAGAAAGGAGCTGCGTTTAAAAGGAAAAATTGAGGTACCATTTAATCCAGCAGGTGCACCAATGGGCCTCTCACCTGAGAAGACCAGAATGAAGAAGACCCGGGCTGCAAAAGCTGCACTGCAGCCTGATTCACAATAGACAAGACAGTGAAGCAACTAAAATGTCCATCAACAGATGAAAGGATAAAGAAGAAGTGGTCCATGTACACAATGAATAATAGCCATGGAAAACAATGAAACACTGCTCTTTGAGGCACCATAGATGATCTTGGAGATAATCACAGAACATGAGGTAAGTCGGAAAGCAAATGTCCTATATCCTACGATATCACTTATAGGCGTTATCTAATAACTGACACATGAACATATTTCCACAGAGAAAGTCAATCACAGACTTATTAAAAAAACTATGCTTATCTAAAAGGAAAGGTGGGGGGAATGGATAAATGAAGATTAGCGTTACCTTATGTATACAAATACATATTATAAACATATATCAAAAAGACTGACCAAATAGCAAGGAAGGTTTACGGAACACTCTGTAATACTTTACACGGGAAGAGGATCTCTACATAAATAGGTATATAGAATATGTAGATGAACCAGAGTGTGTACACCTTGGACAAGCAACATTCTAACCATTACGCCAATTGAAAAAATTAAAACAACAAACTAGGAGTAATGAGACATAAACTTATGGGGGGTTTTCCTGGCACATTCCATTCAAATTTACAACCTATACAAACGACTTCCAGAATGGTTCTGCTGCCCTAGTACCCAGATTTGGGAATGGAGAAATGCTGCATCCTTGTGGCCGTTTCCCACAACAGCAGCTTTAAACCCACTGCAAAAGGTCACTAAATATTCACCAATGGCAGTTCTGTAAATGACACCTGCCCTCCAAAAAATCCTGAGGCCGAAAATCGACCAAAAAATTCTAGAGTGCAACCTTCCAAAAAGAAAATTTGAAGAGGTATATTATACTCACACATTTTTGCTTTTTTCTTTTAACAGAAAAGAAAAAGGTGTGGAGAAATGATGAATTGTAGGAATTTTTACAGACATGTAAACCCAAATTACAAAAACCTATCAGCTCACACCAGTCAGAATGGCCATCAACAAAAATGCTGCAAACAATAAATGCTGACGTGATTGTGGAGAAATGCGTACCCTCGATTCTAAGGGGGACGTGGTAAGAGCCACTAATGAAAGCACAATTGAGGTGCCTTGAAAAGGTAAACGTTGAGCTACCATACCAGTCAATCAATCATACCCACTGCTGGGTCTACCACCTGAGAAAATGAAAATCATACATCACAGGCTGGCAAACCTGCACTCCAGCAATATTTACCATAGGCAACACTTGGAAGCAACGAAAATGTCCATCAACAGAGGAATGCACCAAGAAGAAGTGGTCCATGTACACAATGGAATATTAGCTATGGAAAACATTGAAGCACTGCTCTTTGAGGCACCATAGATGAGCCTGGAGATAATCACAAAACATGAAGTAGGTCGGAAAGCAAAAGACCTATATCCTATATTATCACTTATGGCATTATCTAATAACTGACACAGATGAACATATTTCCAAAGAGAAAGACACTCACAGGCTTAGAAAACAAACTATGCTCATCGAAAAGGAAAGGAGGGGGGAAATTGAGAAATGAAGATTAGTGTTACTATACATATACAAATACATAGTATATACATGTATCAAAAAGACCGAACATATAGCAAGGGAGGTAGACAGAACACTGTAATATTTTACATGGGAAGAGGATCTGTACATTAATAGACATACATAATGTATAAATGAACCAGATTGTGTACACCTAGGACAAACAATATTCTAAACTTTACCCAGGTTAAAAAAATTTTAAAACCAAGAAGAAGTAATGAGACAGAAACTTATGGGGATTTCTCCTGGCAAATTCCATTCTAATTTACAACCTAGGACAATGACTTCCAGAAAGGCTCTGCTGCCCTAGTACCCAGATTGGGGAATGGAGAAATGCTACCTCCTTGTGGCCGTTTCCCACAACAGCAGCTTTGAACCCACTGCAAAAGGTGACTAAATTTTCACCAACTTGCATTTCTGTAAATGGCACCTGCCTTCCAGAAAATTTCTGGGGTCAAAAATCGACCAAAAACTTCAGAAGAGGGCAACCTTCGAAGAAGACAATTTCAAGAGCTATATTGTACTCACGGTTTTTTTCTTTTAAGAGAAAAGAAAAAGGCATAGGAAGATGATGAATTTTAAAAATTTTAATGACATGCATACCCATATGACAAAAACCTATCAGCCCTCAGCAGTCAGAATGGCCATTAGGAATAATGCTGCAAAAAATAAACGGTGAAGGGAGTGAGGAGAAATGCGTACCCTCGGTTGTAAGGGGGGGCATGTAAAGAGCCACTAATGAAAACACAATGTAGGTGCTTTGAAAAGGGAAACATTGAGCTACCAGTCAATCAATCACAACCACTGCTTGGACTATCACCTGAGAAAATGAGAATCAAAAAGTCACAGGCTGGCAAACCTGTACGCCAGCAAGATTTACCATAGCCAGCACTTGGAAGCAATGAAAATGTCCATCAACCGAGGAATGCACCAAGAAGAAGTGGTCCACGTACACAATGGAATATTACTCTAATAATAAATATAAATTAAATTTAAAAACAAACAAAAGCAAGGAGACATCAACATTTGTGGGTTTATCCGGGCACATTGCACTCTAATTTATAACCGAAGGACACCACTGGCCGGTAGGTCTGTTTCCCTAGTACCAGCATGGGAAACGTAGAAAGGCTGCCGCTCTCTGGCCGTTACCTGCAAAAGCAGGTTTAAAGCCTGAGCTAATGGTCACTTCATAAGAACAAGTACTGCAGGGCTGTAAATGAAACCTGCCCTCAAAATGTCTTGAGGGAGATAATGGCCAAAATATTTCAAATGGTGACACATACTTTAAGAAAACACTTTGAAGAAATAAGCTCTAATCACAGCTGGAAAAATTAAAAGGACATGTCTTAAAGCTCAATTTCAACGCATTATGAGACACGTGCAAATTCAACCACAAAGAGGTATCAGCTCACACCACTCAGAATAATCATCAGCAAAAACTACAAAGAATAAATCCTGAAGGTGCTGGGAAGAAATACATGCCCTCCACTTTAAGTGGGACGTAACCTGGAAAGAGCCACTAAGGAGAACAGAACAGAGGTGCCTTTAAAAGGTAAACACTGAGCTACCATATGATCCAGCAGACCTATTCCTGGACCTATAAACTAAGAAGACAGAATTGGAAGGACACAGCCACGCAAATCTGCATTGCATACTATTACAATAGCCAAGATATGGAAGTAACCAAAACGCCCATCGACAGATGGGTGGACAAAGAAGAACTGCTACCTGTACAGATGGAATATGATCTAGTGAAAAAATGAAACAATGCCATTTGCAGCACCATAGATGAGGCTAGAAGTAATCACGCAACTTGGAGTAAGTGAGAAAGCGAAAGACACATATCCTATCATATCACATATAGAGGTTACCTAAAGAATGATACAAACAAAGATATTTCCACAGACAAACACTATCATAGATACATTAAAAAAACTTATGGTTGACCAAATGGAAAGGTGTGAGGATTGGATACATTACCATATTGAGGTTAACAGAGAGATACAAACACATGTGAAATATATAATCACCAAAGACCTATGCAATACCAAGAGAAGACTACTCAACATTGTGTCATAACCTACATGGGAAAAGGATCCGAAGAAGAATAGATATATGTATATGTGTGAAAGAACCACATCTTGCACACCTAGAACAAACAAAACATTGTAATCAAGTTTGCTGTGATAAATAATAAAAATTAAGTTAAAAATACCAACAAGAAGTAATGAGACATAAACTTAAAGAGCTTTTTCCTCGCACATTCCATTCTAATTTACAACCTAGAACACCACTTCCAGTAAGGCTCTGTTGCCCTAGTAACCAGATTTGGTAAAGGAGAAAGGCTGCCGCCTTGTGGCCAATTCCCGCCAGAGCAGCTTTTAAACCACAGCTAATGGTCACTTACCATTCACAAGGACTCAGGGCTGTAAAGGACACCTGCCCTCAAAATTGTGCTGAGGTAGGGAATGGATAAAAATTTCAAAACAGGCAAAATTTGCAAGAAGATAGTATGAAGAGGTATGTTTTACTCACTCTCTTTTTAAAGAAAGGAAAATGTATAAAAGCTCAGCTTCAGGAAGTATTAGACTCATGCAATCTAATCTACAAAAAGTTTTCAACTCACACCAGTCGACTGACCATTGGAAAAAAGACTACAAACAATAAATGCCTAAGAGGTT
This sequence comes from Balaenoptera physalus, assembly GCF_965194825.1. Taxonomy (NCBI): domain Eukaryota; kingdom Metazoa; phylum Chordata; class Mammalia; order Artiodactyla; family Balaenopteridae; genus Balaenoptera; species Balaenoptera physalus. Next base: position 57,987 of record NW_028125344.1, read on the forward strand.
TTAGAGAACTGTGTACCCTCTAGCTGCTGGTGAGATGTAAAAGGGTTAAACGCTAATAATGAGAACAGAAAGGAGCTGCGTTTAAAAGGAAAAATTGAGGTACCATTTAATCCAGCAGGTGCACCAATGGGCCTCTCACCTGAGAAGACCAGAATGAAGAAGACCCGGGCTGCAAAAGCTGCACTGCAGCCTGATTCACAATAGACAAGGCAGTGAAACAACCAAAATGTCCATCAACAGATGAAAGGATAAAGAAGAAGTGGTCCATGTACACAATGAATAATAGCCATGGAAAACAATGAAACACTGCTCTTTGAGGCACCATAGATGATCTTGGAGATAATCACAGAACATGAGGTAAGTCGGAAAGCAAATGTCCTATATCCTACGATATCACTTATAGGCGTTATCTAATAACTGACACATGAACATATTTCCACAGAGAAAGTCAATCACAGACTTATTAAAAAAACTATGCTTATCTAAAAGGAAAGGTGGGGGGAATGGATAAATGAAGATTAGCGTTACCTTATGTATACAAATACATATTATAAACATATATCAAAAAGACTGACCAAATAGCAAGGAAGGTTTACGGAACACTCTGTAATACTTTACACGGGAAGAGGATCTCTACATAAATAGGTATATAGAATATGTAGATGAACCAGAGTGTGTACACCTTGGACAAGCAACATTCTAACCATTACGCCAATTGAAAAAATTAAAACAACAAACTAGGAGTAATGAGACATAAACTTATGGGGGGTTTTCCTGGCACATTCCATTCAAATTTACAACCTATACAAACGACTTCCAGAATGGTTCTGCTGCCCTAGTACCCAGATTTGGGAATGGAGAAATGCTGCATCCTTGTGGCCGTTTCCCACAACAGCAGCTTTAAACCCACTGCAAAAGGTCACTAAATATTCACCAATGGCAGTTCTGTAAATGACACCTGCCCTCCAAAAAATCCTGAGGCCGAAAATCGACCAAAAAATTCTAGAGTGCAACCTTCCAAAAAGAAAATTTGAAGAGGTATATTATACTCACACATTTTTGCTTTTTTCTTTTAACAGAAAAGAAAAAGGTGTGGAGAAATGATGAATTGTAGGAATTTTTACAGACATGTAAACCCAAATTACAAAAACCTATCAGCTCACACCAGTCAGAATGGCCATCAACAAAAATGCTGCAAACAATAAATGCTGACGTGATTGTGGAGAAATGCGTACCCTCGATTCTAAGGGGGACGTGGTAAGAGCCACTAATGAAAGCACAATTGAGGTGCCTTGAAAAGGTAAACGTTGAGCTACCATACCAGTCAATCAATCATACCCACTGCTGGGTCTACCACCTGAGAAAATGAAAATCATACATCACAGGCTGGCAAACCTGCACTCCAGCAATATTTACCATAGGCAACACTTGGAAGCAACGAAAATGTCCATCAACAGAGGAATGCACCAAGAAGAAGTGGTCCATGTACACAATGGAATATTAGCTATGGAAAACATTGAAGCACTGCTCTTTGAGGCACCATAGATGAGCCTGGAGATAATCACAAAACATGAAGTAGGTCGGAAAGCAAAAGACCTATATCCTATATTATCACTTATGGCATTATCTAATAACTGACACAGATGAACATATTTCCAAAGAGAAAGACACTCACAGGCTTAGAAAACAAACTATGCTCATCGAAAAGGAAAGGAGGGGGGAAATTGAGAAATGAAGATTAGTGTTACTATACATATACAAATACATAGTATATACATGTATCAAAAAGACCGAACATATAGCAAGGGAGGTCGACAGAACACTGTAATATTTTACATGGGAAGAGGATCTGTACATTAATAGACATACATAATGTATAAATGAACCAGATTGTGTACACCTAGGACAAACAATATTCTAAACTTTACCCAGGTTAAAAAAATTTTAAAACCAAGAAGAAGTAATGAGACAGAAACTTATGGGGATTTCTCCTGGCAAATTCCATTCTAATTTACAACCTAGGACAATGACTTCCAGAAAGGCTCTGCTGCCCTAGTACCCAGATTGGGGAATGGAGAAATGCTACCTCCTTCTGGCCGTTTCCCACAACAGCAGCTTTGAACCCACTGCAAAAGGTGACTAAATTTTCACCAACTTGCATTTCTGTAAATGGCACCTGCCTTCCAGAAAATTTCTGGGGTCAAAAATCGACCAAAAACTTCAGAAGAGGGCAACCTTCGAAGAAGACAATTTCAAGAGCTATATTGTACTCACGGTTTTTTTCTTTTAAGAGAAAAGAAAAAGGCATAGGAAGATGATGAATTTTAAAAATTTTAATGACATGCATACCCATATGACAAAAACCTATCAGCCCTCAGCAGTCAGAATGGCCATTAGGAATAATGCTGCAAAAAATAAACGGTGAAGGGAGTGAGGAGAAATGCGTACCCTCGGTTGTAAGGGGGGGCATGTAAAGAGCCACTAATGAAAACACAATGTAGGTGCTTTGAAAAGGGAAACATTGAGCTACCAGTCAATCAATCACAACCACTGCTTGGACTATCACCTGAGAAAATGAGAATCAAAAAGTCACAGGCTGGCAAACCTGTACGCCAGCAACATTTACCATAGCCAGCACTTGGAAGCAATGAAAATGTCCATCAACCGAGGAATGCACCAAGAAGAAGTGGTCCACGTACACAATGGAATATTACTCTAATAATAAATATAAATTAAATTTAAAAACAAACAAAAGCAAGGAGACATCAACATTTGTGGGTTTATCCGGGCACATTGCACTCTAATTTATAACCGAAGGACACCACTGGCCGGTAGGTCTGTTTCCCTAGTACCAGCATGGGAAACGTAGAAAGGCTGCCGCTCTCTGGCCGTTACCTGCAAAAGCAGGTTTAAAGCCTGAGCTAATGGTCACTTCATAAGAACAAGTACTGCAGGGCTGTAAATGAAACCTGCCCTCAAAATGTCTTGAGGGAGATAATGGCCAAAATATTTCAAATGGTGACACATACTTTAAGAAAACACTTTGAAGAAATAAGCTCTAATCACAGCTGGAAAAATAAAAAGGACATGTCTTAAAGCTCAATTTCAACGCATTATGAGACACGTGCAAATTCAACCACAAAGAGGTATCAGCTCACACCACTCAGAATAATCATCAGCAAAAACTACAAAGAATAAATCCTGAAGGTGCTGGGAAGAAATACATGCCCTCCACTTTAAGTGGGACGTAACCTGGAAAGAGCCACTAAGGAGAACAGAACAGAGGTGCCTTTAAAAGGTAAACACTGAGCTACCATATGATCCAGCAGACCTATTCCTGGACCTATAAACTAAGAAGACAGAATTGGAAGGACACAGCCACGCAAATCTGCATTGCATACTATTACAATAGCCAAGATATGGAAGTAACCAAAACGCCCATCGACAGATGGGTGGACAAAGAAGAAGTGCTACCTGTACAGATGGAATATGAGCTAGTGAAAAAATGAAACAATGCCATTTGCAGAACCATAGATGAGTCTAGAAGTAATCACGCAACTTGGAGTAAGTGAGAAAGCGAAAGACACATATCCTATCATATCACATATAGAGGTTACCTAAAGAATGATACAAACAAAGATATTTCCACAGACAAACACTATCATAGATACATTAAAAAAACTTATGGTTGAACAAATGGAAAGGTGTGAGGATTGGATACATTACCATATTGAGGTTAACAGAGAGATACAAACACATGTGAAATATATAATCACCAAAGACCTATGCAATACCAAGAGAAGACTACTCAACATTGTGTCATAACCTACATGGGAAAAGGATCCGAAGAAGAATAGATATATGTATATGTGTGAAAGAACCACATCTTGCACACCTAGAACAAACAAAACATTGTAATCAAGTTTGCTGTGATAAATAATAAAAATTAAGTTAAAAATACCAACAAGAAGTAATGAGACATAAACTTAAAGAGCTTTTTCCTCGCACATTCCATTCTAATTTACAACCTAGAACACCACTTCCAGTAAGGCTCTGTTGCCCTAGTAAGCAGATTTGGTAAAGGAGAAATGCTGCCGCCTTGTGGCCAATTCCCGCCAGAGCAGCTTTTAACCCACAGCTAATGGTCACTTACCATTCACAAGGACTCAGGGCTGTAAAGGACACCTGCCCTCAAAATTGTGCTGAGGTAGGGAATGGATAAAAATTTCAAAACAGGCAAAATTTGCAAGAAGATAGTATGAAGAGGTATGTTTTACTCACTCTCTTTTTAAAGAAAGGAAAATGTATAAAAGCTCAGCCTCAGGAAGTATTAGACTCATGCAATCTAATCTACAAAAAGTTTTCAACTCACACCAGTCGACTGACCATTGGAAAAAAGACTACAAACAATAAATGCCTAAGAGGTTTTAGAGAACTGTGTACCCTCTAGCTGCTGGTGAGATGTAAAAGGGTTAAACGCTAATAATGAGAACAGAAAGGAGCTGCGTTTAAAAGGAAAAATTGAGGTACCATTTAATCCAGCAGGTGCACCAATGGGCCTCTCACCTGAGAAGACCAGAATGAAGAAGACCCGGGCTGCAAAAGCTGCACTGCAGCCTGATTCACAATAGACAAGGCAGTGAAACAACCAAAATGTCCATCAACAGATGAAAGGATAAAGAAGAAGTGGTCCATGTACACAATGAATAATAGCCATGGAAAACAATCAAACACTGCTCTTTGAGGCACCATAGATGATCTTGGAGATAATCACAGAACATGAGGTAAGTCGGAAAGCAAATGTCCTATATCCTACGATATCACTTATAGGCGTTATCTAATAACTGACACATGAACATATTTCCACAGAGAAAGTCAATCACAGACTTATTAAAAAAACTATGCTTATCTAAAAGGAAAGGTGGGGGGAATGGATAAATGAAGATTAGCGTTACCTTATGTATACAAATACATATTATATACATATATCAAAAAGACTGACCAAATAGCAAGGAAGGTTTACGGAACACTCTGTAATACTTTACACGGGAAGAGGATCTCTACATAAATAGGTATATAGAATATGTAGATGAACCAGAGTGTGTACACCTTGGACAAGCAACATTCTAACCATTACGCCAATTGAAAAAATTAAAACAACAAACTAGGAGTAATGAGACATAAACTTATGGGGGGTTTTCCTGGCACATTCCATTCAAATTTACAACCTATACAAACGACTTCCAGAATGGTTCTGCTGCCCTATTACCCAGATTTGGGAATGGAGAAATGCTGCATCCTTGTGGCCGTTTCCCACAACAGCAGCTTTAAACCCACTGCAAAAGGTCACTAAATATTCACCAATGGCAGTTCTGTAAATGACACCTGCCCTCCAAAAAATCCTGAGGCCGAAAATCGACCAAAAAATTCTAGAGTGCAACCTTCCAAAAAGAAAATTTGAAGAGGTATATTATACTCACACATTTTTGCTTTTTTCTTTTAACAGAAAAGAAAAAGGTGTGGAGAAATGATGAATTGTAGGAATTTTTACAGACATGTAAACCCAAATTACAAAAACCTATCAGCTCACACCAGTCAGAATGGCCATCAACAAAAATGCTGCAAACAATAAATGCTGACGTGATTGTGGAGAAATGCGTACCCTCGATTCTAAGGGGGACGTGGTAAGAGCCACTAATGAAAGCACAATTGAGGTGCCTTGAAAAGGTAAACGTTGAGCTACCATACCAGTCAATCAATCATACCCACTGCTGGGTCTACCACCTGAGAAAATGAAAATCATACATCACAGGCTGGCAAACCTGCACTCCAGCAATATTTACCATAGGCAACACTTGGAAGCAACGAAAATGTCCATCAACAGAGGAATGCACCAAGAAGAAGTGGTCCATGTACACAATGGAATATTAGCTATGGAAAACATTGAAGCACTGCTCTTTGAGGCACCATAGATGAGCCTGGAGATAATCACAAAACATGAAGTAGGTCGGAAAGCAAAAGACCTATATCCTATATTATCACTTATGGCATTATCTAATAACTGACACAGATGAACATATTTCCAAAGAGAAAGACACTCACAGGCTTAGAAAACAAACTATGCTCATCGAAAAGGAAAGGAGGGGGGAAATTGAGAAATGAAGATTAGTGTTACTATACATATACAAATACATAGTATATACATGTATCAAAAAGACCGAACATATAGCAAGGGAGGTCGACAGAACACTGTAATATTTTACATGGGAAGAGGATCTGTACATTAATAGACATACATAATGTATAAATGAACCAGATTGTGTACACCTAGGACAAACAATATTCTAAACTTTACCCAGGTTAAAAAAATTTTAAAACCAAGAAGAAGTAATGAGACAGAAACTTATGGGGATTTCTCCTGGCAAATTCCATTCTAATTTACAACCTAGGACAATGACTTCCAGAAAGGCTCTGCTGCCCTAGTACCCAGATTGGGGAATGGAGAAATGCTACCTCCTTGTGGCCGTTTCCCACAACAGCAGCTTTGAACCCACTGCAAAAGGTGACTAAATTTTCACCAACTTGCATTTCTGTAAATGGCACCTGCCTTCCAGAAAATTTCTGGGGTCAAAAATCGACCAAAAACTTCAGAAGAGGGCAACCTTCGAAGAAGACAATTTCAAGAGCTATATTGTACTCACGGTTTTTTCTTTTAAGAGAAAAGAAAAAGGCATAGGAAGATGATGAATTTTAAAAATTTTAATGACATGCATACCCATATGACAAAAACCTATCAGCCCTCAGCAGTCAGAATGGCCATTAGGAATAATGCTGCAAAAAATAAACGGTGAAGGGAGTGAGGAGAAATGCGTACCCTCGGTTGTAAGGGGGGGCATGTAAAGAGCCACTAATGAAAACACAATGTAGGTGCTTTGAAAAGGGAAACATTGAGCTACCAGTCAATCAATCACAACCACTGCTTGGCCTATCACCTGAGAAAATGAGAATCAAAAAGTCACAGGCTGGCAAACCTGTACGCCAGCAACATTTACCATAGCCAGCACTTGGAAGCAATGAAAATGTCCATCAACCGAGGAATGCACCAAGAAGAAGTGGTCCACGTACACAATGGAATATTACTCTAATAATAAATATAAATTAAATTTAAAAACAAACAAAAGCAAGGAGACATCAACATTTGTGGGTTTATCCGGGCACATTGCACTCTAATTTATAACCGAAGGACACCACTGGCCGGTAGGTCTGTTTCCCTAGTACCAGCATGGGAAACGTAGAAAGGCTGCCGCTCTCTGGCCGTTACCTGCAAAAGCAGGTTTAAAGCCTGAGCTAATGGTCACTTCATAAGAACAAGTACTGCAGGGCTGTAAATGAAACCTGCCCTCAAAATGTCTTGAGGGAGATAATGGCCAAAATATTTCAAATGGTGACACATACTTTAAGAAAACACTTTGAAGAAATAAGCTCTAATCACAGCTGGAAAAATAAAAAGGACATGTCTTAAAGCTCAATTTCAACGCATTATGAGACACGTGCAAATTCAACCACAAAGAGGTATCAGCTCACACCACTCAGAATAATCATCAGCAAAAACTACAAAGAATAAATCCTGAAGGTGCTGGGAAGAAATACATGCCCTCCACTTTAAGTGGGACATAACCTGGAAAGAGCCACTAAGGAGAACAGAACAGAGGTGCCTTTAAAAGGTAAACACTGAGCTACCATATGATCCAGCAGACCTATTCCTGGACCTATAAACTAAGAAGACAGAATTGGAAGGACACAGCCACGCAAATCTGCATTGCATACTATTACAATAGCCAAGATATGGAAGTAACCAAAACGCCCATCGACAGATGGGTGGACAAAGAAGAACTGCTACCTGTACAGATGGAATATGATCTAGTGAAAAAATGAAACAATGCCATTTGCAGCACCATAGATGAGTCTAGAAGTAATCACGCAACTTGGAGTAAGTGAGAAAGCGAAAGACACATATCCTATCATATCACATATAGAGGTTACCTAAAGAATGATACAAACAAAGATATTTCCACAGACAAACACTATCATAGATACATTAAAAAAACTTATGGTTGACCAAATGGAAAGGTGTGAGGATTGGATACATTACCATATTGAGGTTAACAGAGAGATACAAACACATGTGAAATATATAATCACCAAAGACCTATGCAATACCAAGAGAAGACTACTCAACATTGTGTCATAACCTACATGGGAAAAGGATCCGAAGAAGAATAGATATATGTATATGTGTGAAAGAACCACATCTTGCACACCTAGAACAAACAAAACATTGTAATCAAGTTTGCTGTGATAAATAATAAAAATTAAGTTAAAAATACCAACAAGAAGTAATGAGACATAAACTTAAAGAGCTTTTTCCTCGCACATTCCATTCTAATTTACAACCTAGAACACCACTTCCAGTAAGGCTCTGTTGCCCTAGTAACCAGATTTGGTAAAGGAGAAAGGCTGCCGCCTTGTGGCCAATTCCCGCCAGAGCAGCTTTTAACCCACAGCTAATGGTCACTTACCATTCACAAGGACTCAGGGCTGTAAAGGACACCTGCCCTCAAAATTGTGCTGAGGTAGGGAATGGATAAAAATTTCAAAACAGGCAAAATTTGCAAGAAGATAGTATGAAGAGGTATGTTTTACTCACTCTCTTTTTAAAGAAAGGAAAATGTATAAAAGCTCAGCCTCAGGAAGTATTAGACTCATGCAATCTAATCTACAAAAAGTTTTCAACTCACACCAGTCGACTGACCATTGGAAAAAAGACTACAAACAATAAATGCCTAAGAGGTTTTAGAGAACTGTGTACCCTCTAGCTGCTGGTGAGATGTAAAAGGGTTAAACGCTAATAATGAGAACAGAAAGGAGCTGCGTTTAAAAGGAAAAATTGAGGTACCATTTAATCCAGCAGGTGCACCAATGGGCCTCTCACCTGAGAAGACCAGAATGAAGAAGACCCGGGCTGCAAAAGCTGCACTGCAGCCTGATTCACAATAGACAAGGCAGTGAAACAACCAAAATGTCCATCAACAGATGAAAGGATAAAGAAGAAGTGGTCCATGTACACAATGAATAATAGCCATGGAAAACAATCAAACACTGCTCTTTGAGGCACCATAGATGATCTTGGAGATAATCACAGAACATGAGGTAAGTCGGAAAGCAAATGTCCTATATCCTACGATATCACTTATAGGCGTTATCTAATAACTGACACATGAACATATTTCCACAGAGAAAGTCAATCACAGACTTATTAAAAAAACTATGCTTATCTAAAAGGAAAGGTGGGGGGAATGGATAAATGAAGATTAGCGTTACCTTATGTATACAAATACATATTATATACATATATCAAAAAGACTGACCAAATAGCAAGGAAGGTTTACGGAACACTCTGTAATACTTTACACGGGAAGAGGATCTCTACATAAATAGGTATATAGAATATGTAGATGAACCAGAGTGTGTACACCTTGGACAAGCAACATTCTAACCATTACGCCAATTGAAAAAATTAAAACAACAAACTAGGAGTAATGAGACATAAACTTATGGGGGGTTTTCCTGGCACATTCCATTCAAATTTACAACCTATACAAACGACTTCCAGAATGGTTCTGCTGCCCTATTACCCAGATTTGGGAATGGAGAAATGCTGCATCCTTGTGGCCGTTTCCCACAACAGCAGCTTTAAACCCACTGCAAAAGGTCACTAAATATTCACCAATGGCAGTTCTGTAAATGACACCTGCCCTCCAAAAAATCCTGAGGCCGAAAATCGACCAAAAAATTCTAGAGTGCAACCTTCCAAAAAGAAAATTTGAAGAGGTATATTATACTCACACATTTTTGCTTTTTTCTTTTAACAGAAAAGAAAAAGGTGTGGAGAAATGATGAATTGTAGGAATTTTTACAGACATGTAAACCCAAATTACAAAAACCTATCAGCTCACACCAGTCAGAATGGCCATCAACAAAAATGCTGCAAACAATAAATGCTGACGTGATTGTGGAGAAATGCGTACCCTCGATTCTAAGGGGGACGTGGTAAGAGCCACTAATGAAAGCACAATTGAGGTGCCTTGAAAAGGTAAACGTTGAGCTACCATACCAGTCAATCAATCATACCCACTGCTGGGTCTACCACCTGAGAAAATGAAAATCATACATCACAGGCTGGCAAACCTGCACTCCAGCAATATTTACCATAGGCAACACTTGGAAGCAACGAAAATGTCCATCAACAGAGGAATGCACCAAGAAGAAGTGGTCCATGTACACAATGGAATATTAGCTATGGAAAACATTGAAGCACTGCTCTTTGAGGCACCATAGATGAGCCTGGAGATAATCACAAAACATGAAGTAGGTCGGAAAGCAAAAGACCTATATCCTATATTATCACTTATGGCATTATCTAATAACTGACACAGATGAACATATTTCCAAAGAGAAAGACACTCACAGGCTTAGAAAACAAACTATGCTCATCGAAAAGGAAAGGAGGGGGGAAATTGAGAAATGAAGATTAGTGTTACTATACATATACAAATACATAGTATATACATGTATCAAAAAGACCGAACATATAGCAAGGGAGGTCGACAGAACACTGTAATATTTTACATGGGAAGAGGATCTGTACATTAATAGACATACATAATGTATAAATGAACCAGATTGTGTACACCTAGGACAAACAATATTCTAAACTTTACCCAGGTTAAAAAAATTTTAAAACCAAGAAGAAGTAATGAGACAGAAACTTATGGGGATTTCTCCTGGCAAATTCCATTCTAATTTACAACCTAGGACAATGACTTCCAGAAAGGCTCTGCTGCCCTAGTACCCAGATTGGGGAATGGAGAAATGCTACCTCCTTGTGGCCGTTTCCCACAACAGCAGCTTTGAACCCACTGCAAAAGGTGACTAAATTTTCACCAACTTGCATTTCTGTAAATGGCACCTGCCTTCCAGAAAATTTCTGGGGTCAAAAATCGACCAAAAACTTCAGAAGAGGGCAACCTTCGAAGAAGACAATTTCAAGAGCTATATTGTACTCACGGTTTTTTCTTTTAAGAGAAAAGAAAAAGGCATAGGAAGATGATGAATTTTAAAAATTTTAATGACATGCATACCCATATGACAAAAACCTATCAGCCCTCAGCAGTCAGAATGGCCATTAGGAATAATGCTGCAAAAAATAAACGGTGAAGGGAGTGAGGAGAAATGCGTACCCTCGGTTGTAAGGGGGGGCATGTAAAGAGCCACTAATGAAAACACAATGTAGGTGCTTTGAAAAGGGAAACATTGAGCTACCAGTCAATCAATCACAACCACTGCTTGGCCTATCACCTGAGAAAATGAGAATCAAAAAGTCACAGGCTGGCAAACCTGTACGCCAGCAACATTTACCATAGCCAGCACTTGGAAGCAATGAAAATGTCCATCAACCGAGGAATGCACCAAGAAGAAGTGGTCCACGTACACAATGGAATATTACTCTAATAATAAATATAAATTAAATTTAAAAACAAACAAAAGCAAGGAGACATCAACATTTGTGGGTTTATCCGGGCACATTGCACTCTAATTTATAACCGAAGGACACCACTGGCCGGTAGGTCTGTTTCCCTAGTACCAGCATGGGAAACGTAGAAAGGCTGCCGCTCTCTGGCCGTTACCTGCAAAAGCAGGTTTAAAGCCTGAGCTAATGGTCACTTCATAAGAACAAGTACTGCAGGGCTGTAAATGAAACCTGCCCTCAAAATGTCTTGAGGGAGATAATGGCCAAAATATTTCAAATGGTGACACATACTTTAAGAAAACACTTTGAAGAAATAAGCTCTAATCACAGCTGGAAAAATAAAAAGGACATGTCTTAAAGCTCAATTTCAACGCATTATGAGACACGTGCAAATTCAACCACAAAGAGGTATCAGCTCACACCACTCAGAATAATCATCAGCAAAAACTACAAAGAATAAATCCTGAAGGTGCTGGGAAGAAATACATGCCCTCCACTTTAAGTGGGACATAACCTGGAAAGAGCCACTAAGGAGAACAGAACAGAGGTGCCTTTAAAAGGTAAACACTGAGCTACCATATGATCCAGCAGACCTATTCCTGGACCTATAAACTAAGAAGACAGAATTGGAAGGACACAGCCACGCAAATCTGCATTGCATACTATTACAATAGCCAAGATATGGAAGTAACCAAAACGCCCATCGACAGATGGGTGGACAAAGAAGAACTGCTACCTGTACAGATGGAATATGATCTAGTGAAAAAATGAAACAATGCCATTTGCAGCACCATAGATGAGTCTAGAAGTAATCACGCAACTTGGAGTAAGTGAGAAAGCGAAAGACACATATCCTATCATATCACATATAGAGGTTACCTAAAGAATGATACAAACAAAGATATTTCCACAGACAAACACTATCATAGATACATTAAAAAAACTTATGGTTGACCAAATGGAAAGGTGTGAGGATTGGATACATTACCATATTGAGGTTAACAGAGAGATACAAACACATGTGAAATATATAATCACCAAAGACCTATGCAATACCAAGAGAAGACTACTCAACATTGTGTCATAACCTACATGGGAAAAGGATCCGAAGAAGAATAGATATATGTATATGTGTGAAAGAACCACATCTTGCACACCTAGAACAAACAAAACATTGTAATCAAGTTTGCTGTGATAAATAATAAAAATTAAGTTAAAAATACCAACAAGAAGTAATGAGACATAAACTTAAAGAGCTTTTTCCTCGCACATTCCATTCTAATTTACAACCTAGAACACCACTTCCAGTAAGGCTCTGTTGCCCTAGTAACCAGATTTGGTAAAGGAGAAAGGCTGCCGCCTTGTGGCCAATTCCCGCCAGAGCAGCTTTTAAACCACAGCTAATGGTCACTTACCATTCACAAGGACTCAGGGCTGTAAAGGACACCTGCCCTCAAAATTGTGCTGAGGTAGGGAATGGATAAAAATTTCAAAACAGGCAAAATTTGCAAGAAGATAGTATGAAGAGGTATGTTTTACTCACTCTCTTTTTAAAGAAAGGAAAATGTATAAAAGCTCAGCTTCAGGAAGTATTAGACTCATGCAATCTAATCTACAAAAAGTTTTCAACTCACACCAGTCGACTGACCATTGGAAAAAAGACTACAAACAATAAATGCCTAAGAGGTTTTAGAGAACTGTGTACCCTCTAGCTGCTGGTGAGATGTAAAAGGGTTAAACGCTAATAATGAGAACAGAAAGGAGCTGCGTTTAAAAGGAAAAATTGAGGTACCATTTAATCCAGCAGGTGCACCAATGGGCCTCTCACCTGAGAAGACCAGAATGAAGAAGACCCGGGCTGCAAAAGCTGCACTGCAGCCTGATTCACAATAGACAAGGCAGTGAAACAACCAAAATGTCCATCAACAGATGAAAGGATAAAGAAGAAGTGGTCCATGTACACAATGAATAATAGCCATGGAAAACAATGAAACACTGCTCTTTGAGGCACCATAGATGATCTTGGAGATAATCACAGAACATGAGGTAAGTCGGAAAGCAAATGTCCTATATCCTACGATATCACTTATAGGCGTTATCTAATAACTGACACATGAACATATTTCCACAGAGAAAGTCAATCACAGACTTATTAAAAAAACTATGCTTATCTAAAAGGAAAGGTGGGGGGAATGGATAAATGAAGATTAGCGTTACCTTATGTATACAAATACATATTATAAACATATATCAAAAAGACTGACCAAATAGCAAGGAAGGTTTACGGAACACTCTGTAATACTTTACACGGGAAGAGGATCTCTACATAAATAGGTATATAGAATATGTAGATGAACCAGAGTGTGTACACCTTGGACAAGCAACATTCTAACCATTACGCCAATTGAAAAAATTAAAACAACAAACTAGGAGTAATGAGACATAAACTTATGGGGGGTTTTCCTGGCACATTCCATTCAAATTTACAACCTATACAAACGACTTCCAGAATGGTTCTGCTGCCCTAGTACCCAGATTTGGGAATGGAGAAATGCTGCATCCTTGTGGCCGTTTCCCACAACAGCAGCTTTAAACCCACTGCAAAAGGTCACTAAATATTCACCAATGGCAGTTCTGTAAATGACACCTGCCCTCCAAAAAATCCTGAGGCCGAAAATCGACCAAAAAATTCTAGAGTGCAACCTTCCAAAAAGAAAATTTGAAGAGGTATATTATACTCACACATTTTTGCTTTTTTCTTTTAACAGAAAAGAAAAAGGTGTGGAGAAATGATGAATTGTAGGAATTTTTACAGACATGTAAACCCAAATTACAAAAACCTATCAGCTCACACCAGTCAGAATGGCCATCAACAAAAATGCTGCAAACAATAAATGCTGACGTGGTTGTGGAGAAATGCGTACCCTCGATTCTAAGGGGGACGTGGTAAGAGCCACTAATGAAAGCACAATTGAGGTGCCTTGAAAAGGTAAACGTTGAGCTACCATACCAGTCAATCAATCATACCCACTGCTGGGTCTACCACCTGAGAAAATGAAAATCATACATCACAGGCTGGCAAACCTGCACTCCAGCAATATTTACCATAGGCAACACTTGGAAGCAACGAAACTGTCCATCAACAGAGGAATGCACCAAGAAGAAGTGGTCCATGTACACAATGGAATATTAGCTATGGAAAACATTGAAGCACTGCTCTTTGAGGCACCATAGATGAGCCTGGAGATAATCACAAAACATGAAGTAGGTCGGAAAGCAAAAGACCTATATCCTATATTATCACTTATGGCATTATCTAATAACTGACACAGATGAACATATTTCCAAAGAGAAAGACACTCACAGGCTTAGAAAACAAACTATGCTCATCGAAAAGGAAAGGAGGGGGGAAATTGAGAAATGAAGATTAGTGTTACTATACATATACAAATACATAGTATATACATGTATCAAAAAGACCGAACATATAGCAAGGGAGGTCGACAGAACACTGTAATATTTTACATGGGAAGAGGATCTGTACATTAATAGACATACATAATGTATAAATGAACCAGATTGTGTACACCTAGGACAAACAATATTCTAAACTTTACCCAGGTTAAAAAAATTTTAAAACCAAGAAGAAGTAATGAGACAGAAACTTATGGGGATTTCTCCTGGCAAATTCCATTCTAATTTACAACCTAGGACAATGACTTCCAGAAAGGCTCTGCTGCCCTAGTACCCAGATTGGGGAATGGAGAAATGCTACCTCCTTCTGGCCGTTTCCCACAACAGCAGCTTTGAACCCACTGCAAAAGGTGACTAAATTTTCACCAACTTGCATTTCTGTAAATGGCACCTGCCTTCCAGAAAATTTCTGGGGTCAAAAATCGACCAAAAACTTCAGAAGAGGGCAACCTTCGAAGAAGACAATTTCAAGAGCTATATTGTACTCACGGTTTTTTTCTTTTAAGAGAAAAGAAAAAGGCATAGGAAGATGATGAATTTTAAAAATTTTAATGACATGCATACCCATATGACAAAAACCTATCAGCCCTCAGCAGTCAGAATGGCCATTAGGAATAATGCTGCAAAAAATAAACGGTGAAGGGAGTGAGGAGAAATGCGTACCCTCGGTTGTAAGGGGGGGCATGTAAAGAGCCACTAATGAAAACACAATGTAGGTGCTTTGAAAAGGGAAACATTGAGCTACCAGTCAATCAATCACAACCACTGCTTGGACTATCACCTGAGAAAATGAGAATCAAAAAGTCACAGGCTGGCAAACCTGTACGCCAGCAACATTTACCATAGCCAGCACTTGGAAGCAATGAAAATGTCCATCAACCGAGGAATGCACCAAGAAGAAGTGGTCCACGTACACAATGGAATATTACTCTAATAATAAATATAAATTAAATTTAAAAACAAACAAAAGCAAGGAGACATCAACATTTGTGGGTTTATCCGGGCACATTGCACTCTAATTTATAACCGAAGGACACCACTGGCCGGTAGGTCTGTTTCCCTAGTACCAGCATGGGAAACGTAGAAAGGCTGCCGCTCTCTGGCCGTTACCTGCAAAAGCAGGTTTAAAGCCTGAGCTAATGGTCACTTCATAAGAACAAGTACTGCAGGGCTGTAAATGAAACCTGCCCTCAAAATGTCTTGAGGGAGATAATGGCCAAAATATTTCAAATGGTGACACATACTTTAAGAAAACACTTTGAAGAAATAAGCTCTAATCACAGCTGGAAAAATAAAAAGGACATGTCTTAAAGCTCAATTTCAACGCATTATGAGACACGTGCAAATTCAACCACAAAGAGGTATCAGCTCACACCACTCAGAATAATCATCAGCAAAAACTACAAAGAATAAATCCTGAAGGTGCTGGGAAGAAATACATGCCCTCCACTTTAAGTGGGACGTAACCTGGAAAGAGCCACTAAGGAGAACAGAACAGAGGTGCCTTTAAAAGGTAAACACTGAGCTACCATATGATCCAGCAGACCTATTCCTGGACCTATAAACTAAGAAGACAGAATTGGAAGGACACAGCCACGCAAATCTGCATTGCATACTATTACAATAGCCAAGATATGGAAGTAACCAAAACGCCCATCGACAGATGGGTGGACAAAGAAGAACTGCTACCTGTACAGATGGAATATGATCTAGTGAAAAAATGAAACATTGCCATTTGCAGCACCATAGATGAGTCTAGAAGTAATCACGCAACTTGGAGTAAGTGAGAAAGCGAAAGACACATATCCTATCATATCACATATAGAGGTTACCTAAAAAATGATACAAACAAAGATATTTCCACAGACAAACACTATCATAGATACATTAAAAAAACTTATGGTTGACCAAATGGAAAGGTGTGAGGATTGGATACATTACCATATTGAGGTTAACAGAGAGATACAAACACATGTGAAATATATAATCACCAAAGACCTATGCAATACCAAGAGAAGACTACTCAACATTGTGTCATAACCTACATGGGAAAAGGATCCGAAGAAGAATAGATATATGTATATGTGTGAAAGAACCACATCTTGCACACCTAGAACAAACAAAACATTGTAATCAAGTTTGCTGTGATAAATAATAAAAATTAAGTTAAAAATACCAACAAGAAGTAATGAGACATAAACTTAAAGAGCTTTTTCCTCGCACATTCCATTCTAATTTACAACCTAGAACACCACTTCCAGTAAGGCTCTGTTGCCCTAGTAACCAGATTTGGTAAAGGAGAAAGGCTGCCGCCTTGTGGCCAATTCCCGCCAGAGCAGCTTTTAAACCACAGCTAATGGTCACTTACCATTCACAAGGACTCAGGGCTGTAAAGGACACCTGCCCTCAAAATTGTGCTGAGGTAGGGAATGGATAAAAATTTCAAAACAGGCAAAATTTGCAAGAAGATAGTATGAAGAGGTATGTTTTACTCACTCTCTTTTTAAAGAAAGGAAAATGTATAAAAGCTCAGCTTCAGGAAGTATTAGACTCATGCAATCTAATCTACAAAAAGTTTTCAACTCACACCAGTCGACTGACCATTGGAAAAAAGACTACAAACAATAAATGCCTAAGAGGTTTTAGAGAACTGTGTACCCTCTAGCTGCTGGTGAGATGTAAAAGGGTTAAACGCTAATAATGAGAACAGAAAGGAGCTGCGTTTAAAAGGAAAAATTGAGGTACCATTTAATCCAGCAGGTGCACCAATGGGCCTCTCACCTGAGAAGACCAGAATGAAGAAGACCCGGGCTGCAAAAGCTGCACTGCAGCCTGATTCACAATAGACAAGGCAGTGAAACAACCAAAATGTCCATCAACAGATGAAAGGATAAAGAAGAAGTGGTCCATGTACACAATGAATAATAGCCATGGAAAACAATGAAACACTGCTCTTTGAGGCACCATAGATGATCTTGGAGATAATCACAGAACATGAGGTAAGTCGGAAAGCAAATGTCCTATATCCTACGATATCACTTATAGGCGTTATCTAATAACTGACACATGAACATATTTCCACAGAGAAAGTCAATCACAGACTTATTAAAAAAACTATGCTTATCTAAAAGGAAAGGTGGGGGGAATGGATAAATGAAGATTAGCGTTACCTTATGTATACAAATACATATTATAAACATATATCAAAAAGACTGACCAAATAGCAAGGAAGGTTTACGGAACACTCTGTAATACTTTACACGGGAAGAGGATCTCTACATAAATAGGTATATAGAATATGTAGATGAACCAGAGTGTGTACACCTTGGACAAGCAACATTCTAACCATTACGCCAATTGAAAAAATTAAAACAACAAACTAGGAGTAATGAGACATAAACTTATGGGGGGTTTTCCTGGCACATTCCATTCAAATTTACAACCTATACAAACGACTTCCAGAATGGTTCTGCTGCCCTAGTACCCAGATTTGGGAATGGAGAAATGCTGCATCCTTGTGGCCGTTTCCCACAACAGCAGCTTTAAACCCACTGCAAAAGGTCACTAAATATTCACCAATGGCAGTTCTGTAAATGACACCTGCCCTCCAAAAAATCCTGAGGCCGAAAATCGACCAAAAAATTCTAGAGTGCAACCTTCCAAAAAGAAAATTTGAAGAGGTATATTATACTCACACATTTTTGCTTTTTTCTTTTAACAGAAAAGAAAAAGGTGTGGAGAAATGATGAATTGTAGGAATTTTTACAGACATGTAAACCCAAATTACAAAAACCTATCAGCTCACACCAGTCAGAATGGCCATCAACAAAAATGCTGCAAACAATAAATGCTGACGTGATTGTGGAGAAATGCGTACCCTCGATTCTAAGGGGGACGTGGTAAGAGCCACTAATGAAAGCACAATTGAGGTGCCTTGAAAAGGTAAACGTTGAGCTACCATACCAGTCAATCAATCATACCCACTGCTGGGTCTACCACCTGAGAAAATGAAAATCATACATCACAGGCTGGCAAACCTGCACTCCAGCAATATTTACCATAGGCAACACTTGGAAGCAACGAAAATGTCCATCAACAGAGGAATGCACCAAGAAGAAGTGGTCCATGTACACAATGGAATATTAGCTATGGAAAACATTGAAGCACTGCTCTTTGAGGCACCATAGATGAGCCTGGAGATAATCACAAAACATGAAGTAGGTCGGAAAGCAAAAGACCTATATCCTATATTATCACTTATGGCATTATCTAATAACTGACACAGATGAACATATTTCCAAAGAGAAAGACACTCACAGGCTTAGAAAACAAACTATGCTCATCGAAAAGGAAAGGAGGGGGGAAATTGAGAAATGAAGATTAGTGTTACTATACATATACAAATACATAGTATATACATGTATCAAAAAGACCGAACATATAGCAAGGGAGGTCGACAGAACACTGTAATATTTTACATGGGAAGAGGATCTGTACATTAATAGACATACATAATGTATAAATGAACCAGATTGTGTACACCTAGGACAAACAATATTCTAAACTTTACCCAGATTAAAAAAATTTTAAAACCAAGAAGAAGTAATGAGACAGAAACTTATGGGGATTTCTCCTGGCAAATTCCATTCTAATTTACAACATAGGACAATGACTTCCAGAAAGGCTCTGCTGCCCTAGTACCCAGATTGGGGAATGGAGAAATGCTACCTCCTTGTGGCCGTTTCCCACAACAGCAGCTTTGAACCCACTGCAAAAGGTGACTAAATTTTCACCAACTTGCATTTCTGTAAATGGCATCTGCCTTCCAGAAAATTTCTGGGGTCAAAAATCGACCAAAAACTTCAGAAGAGGGCAACCTTCGAAGAAGACAATTTCAAGAGCTATATTGTACTCACGGTTATTTCTTTTAAGAGAAAAGAAAAAGGCATAGGAAGATGATGAATTTTAAAAATTTTAATGACATGCATACCCATATGACAAAAACCTATCAGCTCTCAGCAGTCAGAATGGCCATTAGGAATAATGCTGCAAAAAATAAACGGTGAAGGGAGTGAGGAGAAATGCGTACCCTCGGTTGTAAGGGGGGGCATGTAAAGAGCCACTAATGAAAACACAATGTAGGTGCTTTGAAAAGGGAAACATTGAGCTACCAGTCAATCAATCACAACCACTGCTTGGCCTATCACCTGAGAAAATGAGAATCAAAAAGTCACAGTCTGGCAAACCTGTATGCCAGCAATATTTACCATAGCCAGCACTTGGAAGCAATGAAAATGTCCATCAACCGAGGAATGCACCAAGAAGAAGTTGTCCACGTACACAATGGAATATTACTCTAATAATAAATATAAATTAAATTTAAAAACAAACAAAAGCAAGGAGACATCAACATTTGTGGGTTTATCCGGGCACATTGCACTCTAATTTATAACCGAAGGACACCACTGGCCGGTAGGTCTGTTTCCCTAGTACCAGCATGGGAAACGTAGAAAGGCTGCCGCTCTCTGGCCGTTACCTGCAAAAGCAGGTTTAAAGCCTGAGCTAATGGTCACTTCATAAGAACAAGTACTGCAGGGCTGTAAATGAAACCTGCCCTCAAAATGTCTTGAGGGAGATAATGGCCAAAATATTTCAAATGGTGACACATACTTTAAGAAAACACTTTGAAGAAATAAGCTCTAATCACAGCTGGAAAAATAAAAAGGACATGTCTTAAAGCTCAATTTCAACGCATTATGAGACACGTGCAAATTCAACCACAAAGAGGTATCAGCTCACACCACTCAGAATAATCATCAGCAAAAACTACAAAGAATAAATCCTGAAGGTGCTGGGAAGAAATACATGCCCTCCACTTTAAGTGGGACATAACCTGGAAAGAGCCACTAAGGAGAACAGAACAGAGGTGCCTTTAAAAGGTAAACACTGAGCTACCATATGATCCAGCAGACCTATTCCTGGACCTATAAACTAAGAAGACAGAATTGGAAGGACACAGCCACGCAAATCTGCATTGCATACTATTACAATAGCCAAGATATGGAAGTAACCAAAACGCCCATCGACAGATGGGTGGACAAAGAAGAACTGCTACCTGTACAGATGGAATATGAGCTAGTGAAAAAATGAAACAATGCCATTTGCAGAACCATAGATGAGTCTAGAAGTAATCACGCAACTTGGAGTAAGTGAGAAAGCGAAAGACACATATCCTATCATATCACATATAGAGGTTACCTAAAGAATGATACAAACAAAGATATTTCCACAGACAAACACTATCATAGATACATTAAAAAAACTTATGGTTGAACAAATGGAAAGGTGTGAGGATTGGATACATTACCATATTGAGGTTAACAGAGAGATACAAACACATGTGAAATATATAATCACCAAAGACCTATGCAATACCAAGAGAAGACTACTCAACATTGTGTCATAACCTACATGGGAAAAGGATCCGAAGAAGAATAGATATATGTATATGTGTGAAAGAACCACATCTTGCACACCTAGAACAAACAAAACATTGTAATCAAGTTTGCTGTGATAAATAATAAAAATTAAGTTAAAAATACCAACAAGAAGTAATGAGACATAAACTTAAAGAGCTTTTTCCTCGCACATTCCATTCTAATTTACAACCTAGAACACCACTTCCAGTAAGGCTCTGTTGCCCTAGTAACCAGATTTGGTAAAGGAGAAAGGCTGCCGCCTTGTGGCCAATTCCCGCCAGAGCAGCTTTTAAACCACAGCTAATGGTCACTTACCATTCACAAGGACTCAGGGCTGTAAAGGACACCTGCCCTCAAAATTGTGCTGAGGTAGGGAATGGATAAAAATTTCAAAACAGGCAAAATTTGCAAGAAGATAGTATGAAGAGGTATGTTTTACTCACTCTCTTTTTAAAGAAAGGAAAATGTATAAAAGCTCAGCTTCAGGAAGTATTAGACTCATGCAATCTAATCTACAAAAAGTTTTCAACTCACACCAGTCGACTGACCATTGGAAAAAAGACTACAAACAATAAATGCCTAAGAGGTTTTAGAGAACTGTGTACCCTCTAGCTGCTGGTGAGATGTAAAAGGGTTAAACGCTAATAATGAGAACAGAAAGGAGCTGCGTTTAAAAGGAAAAATTGAGGTACCATTTAATCCAGCAGGTGCACCAATGGGCCTCTCACCTGAGAAGACCAGAATGAAGAAGACCCGGGCTGCAAAAGCTGCACTGCAGCCTGATTCACAATAGACAAGGCAGTGAAACAACCAAAATGTCCATCAACAGATGAAAGGATAAAGAAGAAGTGGTCCATGTACACAATGAATAATAGCCATGGAAAACAATGAAACACTGCTCTTTGAGGCACCATAGATGATCTTGGAGATAATCACAGAACATGAGGTAAGTCGGAAAGCAAATGTCCTATATCCTACGATATCACTTATAGGCGTTATCTAATAACTGACACATGAACATATTTCCACAGAGAAAGTCAATCACAGACTTATTAAAAAAACTATGCTTATCTAAAAGGAAAGGTGGGGGGAATGGATAAATGAAGATTAGCGTTACCTTATGTATACAAATACATATTATAAACATATATCAAAAAGACTGACCAAATAGCAAGGAAGGTTTACGGAACACTCTGTAATACTTTACACGGGAAGAGGATCTCTACATAAATAGGTATATAGAATATGTAGATGAACCAGAGTGTGTACACCTTGGACAAGCAACATTCTAACCATTACGCCAATTGAAAAAATTAAAACAACAAACTAGGAGTAATGAGACATAAACTTATGGGGGGTTTTCCTGGCACATTCCATTCAAATTTACAACCTATACAAACGACTTCCAGAATGGTTCTGCTGCCCTAGTACCCAGATTTGGGAATGGAGAAATGCTGCATCCTTGTGGCCGTTTCCCACAACAGCAGCTTTAAACCCACTGCAAAAGGTCACTAAATATTCACCAATGGCAGTTCTGTAAATGACACCTGCCCTCCAAAAAATCCTGAGGCCGAAAATCGACCAAAAAATTCTAGAGTGCAACCTTCCAAAAAGAAAATTTGAAGAGGTATATTATACTCACACATTTTTGCTTTTTTCTTTTAACAGAAAAGAAAAAGGTGTGGAGAAATGATGAATTGTAGGAATTTTTACAGACATGTAAACCCAAATTACAAAAACCTATCAGCTCACACCAGTCAGAATGGCCATCAACAAAAATGCTGCAAACAATAAATGCTGACGTGATTGTGGAGAAATGCGTACCCTCGATTCTAAGGGGGACGTGGTAAGAGCCACTAATGAAAGCACAATTGAGGTGCCTTGAAAAGGTAAACGTTGAGCTACCATACCAGTCAATCAATCATACCCACTGCTGGGTCTACCACCTGAGAAAATGAAAATCATACATCACAGGCTGGCAAACCTGCACTCCAGCAATATTTACCATAGGCAACACTTGGAAGCAACGAAAATGTCCATCAACAGAGGAATGCACCAAGAAGAAGTGGTCCATGTACACAATGGAATATTAGCTATGGAAAACATTGAAGCACTGCTCTTTGAGGCACCATAGATGAGCCTGGAGATAATCACAAAACATGAAGTAGGTCGGAAAGCAAAAGACCTATATCCTATATTATCACTTATGGCATTATCTAATAACTGACACAGATGAACATATTTCCAAAGAGAAAGACACTCACAGGCTTAGAAAACAAACTATGCTCATCGAAAAGGAAAGGAGGGGGGAAATTGAGAAATGAAGATTAGTGTTACTATACATATACAAATACATAGTATATACATGTATCAAAAAGACCGAACATATAGCAAGGGAGGTCGACAGAACACTGTAATATTTTACATGGGAAGAGGATCTGTACATTAATAGACATACATAATGTATAAATGAACCAGATTGTGTACACCTAGGACAAACAATATTCTAAACTTTACCCAGATTAAAAAAATTTTAAAACCAAGAAGAAGTAATGAGACAGAAACTTATGGGGATTTCTCCTGGCAAATTCCATTCTAATTTACAACATAGGACAATGACTTCCAGAAAGGCTCTGCTGCCCTAGTACCCAGATTGGGGAATGGAGAAATGCTACCTCCTTGTGGCCGTTTCCCACAACAGCAGCTTTGAACCCACTGCAAAAGGTGACTAAATTTTCACCAACTTGCATTTCTGTAAATGGCATCTGCCTTCCAGAAAATTTCTGGGGTCAAAAATCGACCAAAAACTTCAGAAGAGGGCAACCTTCGAAGAAGACAATTTCAAGAGCTATATTGTACTCACGGTTATTTCTTTTAAGAGAAAAGAAAAAGGCATAGGAAGATGATGAATTTTAAAAATTTTAATGACATGCATACCCATATGACAAAAACCTATCAGCTCTCAGCAGTCAGAATGGCCATTAGGAATAATGCTGCAAAAAATAAACGGTGAAGGGAGTGAGGAGAAATGCGTACCCTCGGTTGTAAGGGGGGGCATGTAAAGAGCCACTAATGAAAACACAATGTAGGTGCTTTGAAAAGGGAAACATTGAGCTACCAGTCAATCAATCACAACCACTGCTTGGCCTATCACCTGAGAAAATGAGAATCAAAAAGTCACAGTCTGGCAAACCTGTATGCCAGCAATATTTACCATAGCCAGCACTTGGAAGCAATGAAAATGTCCATCAACCGAGGAATGCACCAAGAAGAAGTTGTCCACGTACACAATGGAATATTACTCTAATAATAAATATAAATTAAATTTAAAAACAAACAAAAGCAAGGAGACATCAACATTTGTGGGTTTATCCGGGCACATTGCACTCTAATTTATAACCGAAGGACACCACTGGCCGGTAGGTCTGTTTCCCTAGTACCAGCATGGGAAACGTAGAAAGGCTGCCGCTCTCTGGCCGTTACCTGCAAAAGCAGGTTTAAAGCCTGAGCTAATGGTCACTTCATAAGAACAAGTACTGCAGGGCTGTAAATGAAACCTGCCCTCAAAATGTCTTGAGGGAGATAATGGCCAAAATATTTCAAATGGTGACACATACTTTAAGAAAACACTTTGAAGAAATAAGCTCTAATCACAGCTGGAAAAATAAAAAGGACATGTCTTAAAGCTCAATTTCAACGCATTATGAGACACGTGCAAATTCAACCACAAAGAGGTATCAGCTCACACCACTCAGAATAATCATCAGCAAAAACTACAAAGAATAAATCCTGAAGGTGCTGGGAAGAAATACATGCCCTCCACTTTAAGTGGGACATAACCTGGAAAGAGCCACTAAGGAGAACAGAACAGAGGTGCCTTTAAAAGGTAAACACTGAGCTACCATATGATCCAGCAGACCTATTCCTGGACCTATAAACTAAGAAGACAGAATTGGAAGGACACAGCCACGCAAATCTGCATTGCATACTATTACAATAGCCAAGATATGGAAGTAACCAAAACGCCCATCGACAGATGGGTGGACAAAGAAGAACTGCTACCTGTACAGATGGAATATGAGCTAGTGAAAAAATGAAACAATGCCATTTGCAGAACCATAG
This sequence comes from Balaenoptera physalus, assembly GCF_965194825.1. Classification (NCBI taxonomy): domain Eukaryota; kingdom Metazoa; phylum Chordata; class Mammalia; order Artiodactyla; family Balaenopteridae; genus Balaenoptera; species Balaenoptera physalus. Next base: position 83,652 of record NW_028125344.1, read on the forward strand.
ATGAGTCTAGAAGTAATCACGCAACTTGGAGTAAGTGAGAAAGCGAAAGACACATATCCTATCATATCACATATAGAGGTTACCTAAAGAATGATACAAACAAAGATATTTCCACAGACAAACACTATCATAGATACATTAAAAAAACTTATGGTTGAACAAATGGAAAGGTGTGAGGATTGGATACATTACCATATTGAGGTTAACAGAGAGATACAAACACATGTGAAATATATAATCACCAAAGACCTATGCAATACCAAGAGAAGACTACTCAACATTGTGTCATAACCTACATGGGAAAAGGATCCGAAGAAGAATAGATATATGTATATGTGTGAAAGAACCACATCTTGCACACCTAGAACAAACAAAACATTGTAATCAAGTTTGCTGTGATAAATAATAAAAATTAAGTTAAAAATACCAACAAGAAGTAATGAGACATAAACTTAAAGAGCTTTTTCCTCGCACATTCCATTCTAATTTACAACCTAGAACACCACTTCCAGTAAGGCTCTGTTGCCCTAGTAACCAGATTTGGTAAAGGAGAAATGCTGCCGCCTTGTGGCCAAATCCCGCCAGAGCAGCTTTTAACCCACAGCTAATGGTCACTTACCATTCACAAGGACTCAGGGCTGTAAAGGACACCTGCCCTCAAAATTGTGCTGAGGTAGGGAATGGATAAAAATTTCAAAACAGGCAAAATTTGCAAGAAGATAGTATGAAGAGGTATGTTTTACTCACTCTCTTTTTAAAGAAAGGAAAATGTATAAAAGCTCAGCTTCAGGAAGTATTAGACTCATGCAATCTAATCTACAAAAAGTTTTCAACTCACACCAGTCGACTGACCATTGGAAAAAAGACTACAAACAATAAATGCCTAAGAGGTTTTAGAGAACTGTGTACCCTCTAGCTGCTGGTGAGATGTAAAAGGGTTAAACGCTAATAATGAGAACAGAAAGGAGCTGCGTTTAAAAGGAAAAATTGAGGTACCATTTAATCCAGCAGGTGCACCAATGGGCCTCTCACCTTAGAAGACCAGAATGAAGAAGACCCGGGCTGCAAAAGCTGCACTGCAGCCTGATTCACAATAGACAAGGCAGTGAAACAACCAAAATGTCCATCAACAGATGAAAGGATAAAGAAGAAGTGGTCCATGTACACAATGAATACTAGCCATGGAAAACAATGAAACACTGCTCTTTGAGGCACCATAGATGATCTTGGAGATAATCACAGAACATGAGGTAAGTCGGAAAGCAAAAGTCCTATATCCTACGATATCACTTATAGGCGTTATCTAATAACTGACACAAATGAACATATTTCCACAGAGAAAGTCAATCACAGACTTATTAAAAAAACTATGCTTATCTAAAAGGAAAGGTAGGGGGAATGGATAAATGAAGATTAGCGTTACCATATGTATACAAATACATATTATATACATATATCAAAAAGACTGACCAAATAGCAAGGAAGGTTTACAGAACACTCTGTAATAATTTACACGGGAAGAGGATCTCTACATAAATAGGTATATAGAATATGTAGATGAACCAGAGTGTGTACACCTTGGACGAGCAACATTCTAACCATTACCCCAATTAAAAAAATTAAAACAACGAACTAGGAGTAATGAGACATAAACTTATGAGGGGTTTTCCTGGCACATTCCATCCAAATTTAAAACCTAGGCAAACAACTTCCAGAACGGCTCTGCTGCCCTAGTACCCAGATTTGGGAATGGAGAAATGCTGCATCCTTGTGGCTGTTTTCCACAAGAGCAGCTTTAAACCCACTGCAAAAGGTCACTAAATATTCACCAATTGCAGGTCTGTAAATGACACCGGCCCTCCAAAAACTACTGAGGTCGAAAATCGACCAAAAAATTCCAGAGTGCAACCTTCCAAAAAGAAAATTTGAAGAGGTATATTATAGTCACACTTTTTTGCTTTTTTCTTTTAACAGAAAAGAAAAAGGCGTGGAAAAATGATGAATTGTAGGAATTTTTACAGACATGTAAACCCAAATTACAAAAACCTATCAGCTCACACCAGTCAGAACGGCCATCAACAAAAATGCTGCAAACAATAAATGCTGACGTGATTGTGGAGAAATGCGTACCCTCGATTCTAAGGGGGATGTGGTAAGAGCCGCTAATGAAAGCACAATTGAGGTGCCTTGAAAAGGTAAACGTTGACCTACCATACCAGTCAATCAATCATACCCACTGCTGTGTCTATCACCTGAGAAAATGAAAATCAAAAATCACAGGCTGGCAATCCTGCACTCCAGCAATATTTACCATAGGCAACACTTGGAAGCAACGAAACTGTCCATCAACAGAGGAATGCACCAAGAAGAAGTGGTCCGTGTACACAATGGAATATTAGCCATGGAAAACATTGAAGCACTGCTCTTTGAGGCACCATAGATGAGCCTGGAGATAATCACAAAACATGAAGTAGGTCGGACAGCAAAACACCTATATCCTATATGATCACTTATGGCATTATCTAATAACTGACACAGATGAACATATTTCCGAAGAGAAAGACACTCACAGGCTTAGAAAACAAACTATGCTCATCTGAAAGGAAAGGAGGGGGGAAATTGAGAAATGAAGATTAGTGTTACTATTCATATACAAATACATATTTTATACATGTATCAAAAAGACCGAACATATAGCAAGGGAGGTCGACGGAACACTGTAATATTTTACATGGGAAGAGGATCTGTACATTAATAGACATACATAATGTACAAATGAACCAGATTGTGTACACCAAAGACAAACAATATTCTAAACTTTACCCAGATTAAAAAAATTTTAAAAACCAAGAAGTAATGAGACATAAACTTATGGGGATTTCTCCTGGCAAATTCCATTCTAATTTACAACCTAGGACAATGACTTCCAGAAAGGCTCTGCTGCCCTAGTACCCAGATTGGGGAATGGAGAAATGCTACCTCCTTGTGGCCGTTTCCCACAACAGCAGCTTTGAACCCACTGCAAAAGGTCACTAAATTTTCACCTACTTGCAGTTCTGTAAATGACACCTGCCCTCCAGAAAATTTCTGGGGTCAAAAATCGACCAAAAACTTCACAAGAGGGCAACATTTGAAGAAGACAATTTCAAGAGCTATATTGTACTCACGGTTTTTTCTTTTAAGAGAAAAGCGAAAGGCGTAGGAATATGACGAATTTTAAAAATTTTAATGACATGCATACCCATATTACAAAAACCTATCAGCTCACAGCAGTCAGAATGGCCATTAGGAAATATGCTGCCAAAAATAAAAGGTGAAGGGAGTGTGGAGAAATGCGTACCTTCGGTTGTAAGGGGGGCATGTAAAGAGCCACTAATGAAAACACAATGTAGGTGCTTCAAAAAGGGAAACATTGAGCTACCAGTCAATCAATCACAACCACTGCTTGGCCTATCACCTGAGAAAATGAGAATCAAAAAGTCACAGGCTGGCAAACCTGTACGCCAGCAAGATTTACCATAGCCAGCACTTGGAAGCAATGAAAATGTCCATCAACCGAGGAATGCACCAAGAAGAAGTGGTCCACGTACACAATGGAATATTACTCTAATAATAAATATAAATTAAATTTAAAAACAAACAAAAGCAAGGAGACATCAACATTTGTGGGTTTATCCGGGCACATTGCACTCTCATTTATAACCGAAGAACACCACTGGCCGGTAGGTCTGTTTCCCTAGTACCAGCAAGGGGAACGTAGAAAGGCTGCCGCTCTCTGGCCGTTACCTGCAAAAGCAGGTTTAAAGCCTGAGCCAATGGTCACTTCATATGAACAAGTACTGCAGGGCTGTAAATGAAACCTGCCCTCAAAATGTCTTGAGGGAGATAATGGCCAAAATATTTCAAATGGTGACACATACTTTAAGAAAACACTTTGAAGAAATAAGCTCTAATCACAGCTGGAAAAGTAAAAGGGACATGTCTTAAAGCTCAATTTCAACGCATTATGAGACACATGCAAATTCAACCACAAAGAGGTATCAGCTCACACAACTCAGAATAACCATCAGCAAAAACTACAGAGAAAAAATCCTGAAGGTGCTGGGAAGAAATACATGCCCTCCACTTTAAGTGGGACGTAACCTGGAAAGAGCCACTAAGGAGAACAGAACAGAGGTGCCTTTAAAAGGTAAACATTGAGCTACCATATGATCCAGCAGACCTATTCCTGGACCTATAAACTAAGAAGACAGAATTGGAAGGACACAGCCACGCAAATCTGCATTGCATACTATTACAATAGCCAAGATATGGAAGTAACCAAACAGTCCACCGACAGATGGGTGGACAAAGAAGAACTGCTACCTGTATAGATGGAATATGAGCTAGTGAAAAAATGAAACAATGCCATTTGCAGCACCATAGATGAGTCTAGAAGTAATCACGCAACTTGGAGTAAGTGAGAAAGCGAAAGACACATATCCTATCATATCACATATAGGGGTTACCTAAAAAATGATACAAACAAAGATATTTCCACAAACACTATCATAGATTCATTAAAAAAACTTATGGTTCACCAAATGGAAAGGTGTGAGGATTGGATACATTACCATATTGAGGTTAACAGAGAGATACAAACACATGTGAAATATATAATCACCAAAGACCTACGCAATACCAAGGGAAGACTACTCAACATTGTGTCATAACCTACATGGGAAAAGGATCCGAAGAAGAATAGATATATGTATATGTGTGAAAGAACCACATCTTGCACACCTAGAACAAACAAAACATTGTAATCAAGTTTGCTGTGATAAAAAATAAAAATTAAGTTAAAAATACCAACAAGAAGTAATGAGACTTAAACTTAAAGGGCTTTTTCCTCGCACATTCCATTCTAATTTACAACCTAGAACACCACTTCCAGTAAGGCTCTGTTGCCCTAGTAACCAGATATGGTAAAGGAGAAATGCTGCCGCCTTGTGGCCGATTCCCGCAAGAGCAGCTTTTAACCCACAGCTAATGGTCACTTACCATTCACAAGGACTCAGGGCTGTAAAGGACACCTGCCCTCAAAATTGTGCTGCGGTAGGGAATGGATAAAATTTTCAAAACAGGCAAAATTTGCAAGAAGATAGTATGAAGAGGTATGTTTTACTCACTCTCTTTTTAAAGAAAGGAAAATGTATAAAAGCTCAGCCTCAGGAAGTATTAGACTCATGCAATCTAATCTACAAAAAGTTTTCAACTCACACCAGTCGACTGACCATTGGAAAAAAGACTACAAACAATAAATGCCTAAGAGGTTTTAGAGAACTGTGTACCCTCTAGCTGCTGGTGAGATGTAAAAGGCTTAAACGCTAATAATGAGAACAGAAAGGAGCTGCGTTTAAAAGGAAAAATTGAGGTACCATTCAATCCAGCAGGTGCACCAATGGGCCTCTCACCTGAGAAGACCAGAATGAAGAAGACCCGGGCTGCAAAAGCTGCACTGCAGCCTGATTCACAATAGACAAGGCAGTGAAGCAACCAAAATGTCCATCAACAGATGAAAGGATAAAGAAGAAGTTGTCCATGTACACAATGAATACTAGCCATGGAAAACAATGAAACACTGCTCTTTGAGGCACCATAGATGATCTTGGAGATAATCACAGAACATGAGGTAAGTCGGAAAGCAAAAGTCCTATATCCTACGATATCACTTATAGGCGTTATCTAATAACTGACACAAATGAACATATTTCCACAGAGAAAGTCAATCACAGACTTATTAAAAAAACTATGCTTATCTAAAAGGAAAGGTAGGGGGAATGGATAAATGAAGATTAGCGTTACTATATGTATACAAATACATATTATATACATATATCAAAAAGACTGACCAAATAGCAAGGAAGGTTTACAGAACACTCTGTAATAATTTACACGGGAAGAGGATCTCTACATAAATAGGTATATAGAATATGTAGATGAACCAGAGTGTGTACACCTTGGACGAGCAACATTCTAACCATTACCCCAATTGAAAAAATTAAAACAACGAACTAGGAGTAATGAGACATAAACTTATGAGGGGTTTTCCTGGCACATTCCATCCAAATTTAAAACCTAGGCAAACAACTTCCAGAACGGCTCTGCTGCCCTAGTACCCAGATTTGGGAATGGAGAAATGCTGCATCCTTGTGGCTGTTTTCCACAAGAGCAGCTTTAAACCCACTGCAAAAGGTCACTAAATATTCACCAATTGCAGGTCTGTAAATGACACCGGCCCTCCAAAAACTACTGAGGTCGAAAATCGACCAAAAAATTCCAGAGTGCAACCTTCCAAAAAGAAAATTTGAAGAGGTATATTATAGTCACACTTTTTTGCTTTTTTCTTTTAACAGAAAAGAAAAAGGCGTGGAAAAATGATGAATTGTAGGAATTTTTACAGACATGTAAACCCAAATTACAAAAACCTATCAGCTCACACCAGTCAGAACGGCCATCAACAAAAATGCTGCAAACAATAAATGCTGACGTGATTGTGGAGAAATGCGTACCCTCGATTCTAAGGGGGATGTGGTAAGAGCCGCTAATGAAAGCACAATTGAGGTGCCTTGAAAAGATAAACGTTGACCTACCATACCAGTCAATCAATCATACCCACTGCTGTGTCTATCACCTGAGAAAATGAAAATCAAAAATCACAGGCTGGCAATCCTGCACTCCAGCAATATTTACCATAGGCAACACTTGGAAGCAACGAAACTGTCCATCAACAGAGGAATGCACCAAGAAGAAGTGGTCCGTGTACACAATGGAATATTAGCCATGGAAAACATTGAAGCACTGCTCTTTGAGGCACCATAGATGAGCCTGGAGATAATCACAAAACATGAAGTAGGTCGGACAGCAAAACACCTATATCCTATATGATCACTTATGGCATTATCTAATAACTGACACAGATGAACATATTTCCGAAGAGAAAGACACTCACAGGCTTAGAAAACAAACTATGCTCATCTGAAAGGAAAGGAGGGGGGAAATTGAGAAATGAAGATTAGTGTTACTATTCATATACAAATACATATTATATACTTGTATCCAAAAGACCGAACATATAGCAAGGGAGGTCGACGGAACACTGTAATATTTTACATGGGAAGAGGATCTGTACATTAATAGACATACATAATGTACAAATGAACCAGATTGTGTACACCAAAGACAAACAATATTCTAAACTTTACCCAGATTAAAAAAATTTTAAAAACCAAGAAGAAGTAATGAGACATAAACTTATGGGGATTTCTCCTGGCAAATTCCATTCTAATTTACAACCTAGGACAATGACTTCCAGAATGGCTCTGCTGCCCTAGTACCCAGATTGGGGAATGGAGAAATGCTACCTCCTTGTGGCCGTTTCCCACAACAGCAGCTTTGAACCCACTGCAAAAGGTCACTAAATTTTCACCTACTTGCAGTTCTGTAAATGACACCTGCCCTCCAGAAAATTTCTGGGGTCAAAAATCGACCAAAAACTTCACAAGAGGGCAACCTTCGAAGAAGACAATTTCAAGAGCTATATTGTACTCACGGTTTTTTCTTTTAAGAGAAAAGCGAAAGGCGTAAGAATATGACGAATTTTAAAAATTTTAATGACATGCACACCCATATTACAAAAACCTATCAGCTCACAGCAGTCAGAATGGCCATTAGGAAATATGCTGCCAAAAATAAAAGGTGAAGGGAGTGTGGAGAAATGCGTACCTTCGGTTGTAAGGGGGGCATGTAAAGAGCCACTAATGAAAACACAATGTAGGTGCTTCAAAAAGGGAAACATTGAGCTACCAGTCAATCAATCACAACCACTGCTTGGCCTATCACCTGAGAAAATGAGAATCAAAAAGTCACAGGCTGGCAAACCTGTACGCCAGCAAGATTTACCATAGCCAGCACTTGGAAGCAATGAAAATGTCCATCAACCGAGGAATGCACCAAGAAGAAGTGGTCCACGTACACAATGGAATATTACTCTAATAATAAATATAAATTAAATTTAAAAACAAACAAAAGCCAGGAGACATCAACATTTGTGGGTTTATCCGGGCACATTGCACTCTAATTTATAACCGAAGAACACCACTGGCCGGTAGGTCTGTTTCCCTAGTACCAGCAAGGGGAACGTAGAAAGGCTGCCGCTCTCTGGCCGTTACCTGCAAAAGCAGGTTTAAAGCCTGAGCCAATGGTCACTTCATATGAACAAGTACTGCAGGGCTGTAAATGAAACCTGCCCTCAAAATGTCTTGAGGGAGATAATGGCCAAAATATTTCAAATGGTGACACATACTTTAAGAAAACACTTTGAAGAAATAAGCTCTAATCACAGCTGGAAAAGTAAAAGGGACATGTCTTAAAGCTCAATTTCAACGCATTATGAGACACATGCAAATTCAACCACAAAGAGGTATCAGCTCACACAACTCAGAATAACCATCAGCAAAAACTACAGAGAAAAAATCCTGAAGGTGCTGGGAAGAAATACATGCCCTCCACTTTAAGTGGGACGTAACCTGGAAAGAGCCACTAAGGAGAACAGAACAGAGGTGCCTTTAAAAGGTAAACATTGAGCTACCATATGATCCAGCAGACCTATTCCTGGACCTATAAACTAAGAAGACAGAATTGGAAGGACACAGCCACGCAAATCTGCATTGCATACTATTACAATAGCCAAGATATGGAAGTAACCAAAAAGTCCACCGACAGATGGGTGGACAAAGAAGAACTGCTACCTGTATAGATGGAATATGAGCTAGTGAAAAAATGAAACAATGCCATTTGCAGCACCATAGATGAGTCTAGAAGTAATCACGCAACTTGGAGTAAGTGAGAAAGCGAAAGACACATATCCTATCATATCACATATAGGGGTTACCTAAAAAATGATACAAACAAAGATATTTCCACAAACACTATCATAGATTCATTAAAAAAAACTTATGGTTCACCAAATGGAAAGGTGTGAGGATTGGATACATTACCATATTGAGGTTAACAGAGAGATACAAACACATGTGAAATATATAATCACCAAAGACCTACGCAATACCAAGGGAAGACTACTCAACATTGTGTCATAACCTACATGGGAAAAGGATCCGAAGAAGAATAGATATATGTATATGTGTGAAAGAACCACATCTTGCACACCTAGAACAAACAAAACATTGTAATCAAGTTTGCTGTGATAAAAAATAAAAATTAAGTTAAAAATACCAACAAGAAGTAATGAGACATAAACTTAAAGGGCTTTTTCCTCGCACATTCCATTCTAATTTACAACCTAGAACACCACTTCCAGTAAGGCTCTGTTGCCCTAGTAACCAGATTTGGTAAAGGAGAAATGCTGCCGCCTTGTGGCCGATTCCCGCAAGAGCAGCTTTTAACCCACAGCTAATGGTCACTTACTATTCACAAGGACTCAGGGCTGTAAAGGACACCTGCCCTCAAAATTGTGCTGCGGTAGGGAATGGATAAAATTTTCAAAACAGGCAAAATTTGCAAGAAGATAGTATGAAGAGGTATGTTTTACTCACTCTCTTTTGAAAGAAAGGAAAATGTATAAAAGCTCAGCCTCAGGAAGTATTAGACTCATGCAATCTAATCTACAAAAAGTTTTCAACTCACACCAGTCGACTGACCATTGGCAAAAAGTCTACAAATAATAAATGCTGAAGAGCTCTTAGAGAACTGTGTACCCTCTAGCTGCTGGTGAGATGTAAGAGGGTTAAACGCTAATAATGACAACAGAAAGGAGCTGCGTTTAAAAGGAAAAATTGAGGTACCATTCAATCCAGCAGGCGCACCAATGGGCCTCTCACCTGAGAAGACCAGAATGAAGAAGACCCGGGCTGCAAAAGCTGCACTGCAGCCTGATTCACAATAGACAAGACAGTGAAGCAACTAAAATGTCCATCAACAGATGAAAGGATAAAGAAGAAGTGGTCCATGTACACAATGAATACTAGCCATGGAAAACAATGAAACACTGCTCTTTGAGGCACCATAGATGATCTTGGAGATAATCACAGAACATGAGGTAAGTCGGAAAGCAAAAGTCCTATATCCTATGATATCACTTATAGGCGTTATCTAATAACTGACACAAATGAACATATTTCCACACAGAAAGTCAATCACAGACTTATTAAAAAAAAACTATGCTTATCTAAAAGGAAAGGTGGGGGGAATGGATAAATGAAGATTAGCGTTACCATATGTATACAAATATATATTATATACATATATCAAAAGACCAACCATATAGCAAGGAAGGATTATGGAACACTCTGTAATAATTTACACGGGAAGAGGATCTCTACCTAAATAGTTATATAGAATATGTAGATGAACCAGAGTGTGTACACCTTGGACGAGCAACATTCTAACCATTACCCCAATTGAAAAAATTAAAACAACGAACTAGGAGTAATGAGACATAAACTTATGAGGGGTTTTCCTGGCACATTCCATCCAAATTTAAAACCTAGGCAAACAACTTCCAGAACGGCTCTGCTGCCCTAGTACCCAGATTTGGGAATGGAGAAATGCTGCATCCTTGTGGCCGTTTTCCACAAGAGCAGCTGTAAACCCACTGCAAAAGGTCACTAAATATTCACCAATTGCAGGTCTGTAAATGACACCGGCCCTCCAAAAAATACTGAGGTCGAAAATCGACCAAAAAATTCCAGAGTGCAACCTTCCAAAAAGAAAATTTGAAGAGGTATATTATAGTCACACTTTTTTGCTTTTTTCTTTTAACAGAAAAGAAAAAGGCGTGGAAAAATGATGAATTGTAGGAATTTTTACAGACATGTAAACCCAAATTACAAAAACCTATCAGCTCACACCAGTCAGAACGGCCATCAACAAAAATGCTGCAAACAATAAATGCTGACGTGATTGTGGAGAAATGCGTACCCTCGATTCTAAGGGGGATGTGGTAAGAGCCGCTAATGAAAGCACAATTGAGGTGCCTTGAAAAGGTAAACGTTGACCTACCATACCAGTCAATCAATCATACCCACTGCTGTGTCTATCACCTGAGAAAATGAAAATCAAAAATCACAGGCTGGCAATCCTGCACTCCAGCAATATTTACCATAGGCAACACTTGGAAGCAACGAAACTGTCCATCAACAGAGGAATGCACCAAGAAGAAGTGGTCCGTGTACACAATGGAATATTAGCCATGGAAAACATTGAAGCACTGCTCTTTGAGGCACCATAGATGAGCCTGGAGATAATCACAAAACATGAAGTAGGTCGGACAGCAAAACACCTATATCCTATATGATCACTTATGGCATTATCTAATAACTGACACAGATGAACATATTTCCGAAGAGAAAGACACTCACAGGCTTAGAAAACAAACTATGCTCATCTGAAAGGAAAGGAGGGGGGAAATTGAGAAATGAAGATTAGTGTTACTATTCATATACAAATACATATTATATACATGTATCCAAAAGACCGAACATATAGCAAGGGAGGTCGACGGAACACTGTAATATTTTACATGGGAAGAGGATCTGTACATTAATAGACATACATAATGTACAAATGAACCAGATTGTGTACACCAAAGACAAACAATATTCTAAACTTTACCCAGATTAAAAAAATTTTAAAAACCAAGAAGAAGTAATGAGACATAAACTTATGGGGATTTCTCCTGGCAAATTCCATTCTAATTTACAACCTAGGACAATGACTTCCAGAAAGGCTCTGCTGCCCTAGTACCCAGATTGGGGAATGGAGAAATGCTACCTCCTTGTGGCCGTTTCCCACAACAGCAGCTTTGAACCCACTGCAAAAGGTCACTAAATTTTCACCTACTTGCAGTTCTGTAAATGACACCTGCCCTCCAGAAAATTTCTGGGGTCAAAAATCGACCAAAAACTTCACAAGAGGGCAACCTTCGAAGAAGACAATTTCAAGAGCTATATTGTACTCACGGTTTTTTCTTTTAAGAGAAAAGCGAAAGGCGTAGGAATATGACGAATTTTAAAAATTTTAATGACATGCACACCCATATTACAAAAACCTATCACCTCACAGCAGTCAGAATGGCCATTAGGAAATATGCTGCCAAAAATAAAAGGTGAAGGGAGTGTGGAGAAATGCGTACCTTCGGTTGTAAGGGGGGCATGTAAAGAGCCACTAATGAAAACACAATGTAGGTGCTTCAAAAAGGGAAACATTGAGCTACCAGTCAATCAATCACAACCACTGCTTGGCCTATCACCTGAGAAAATGAGAATCAAAAAGTCACAGGCTGGCAAACCTGTACGCCAGCAAGATTTACCATAGCCAGCACTTGGAAGCAATGAAAATGTCCATCAACCGAGGAATGCACCAAGAAGAAGTGGTCCACGTACACAATGGAATATTACTCTAATAATAAATATAAATTAAATTTAAAAACAAACAAAAGCCAGGAGACATCAACATTTGTGGGTTTATCCGGGCACATTGCACTCTAATTTATAACCGAAGAACACCACTGGCCGGTAGGTCTGTTTCCCTAGTACCAGCAAGGGGAATGTAGAAAGGCTGCCGCTCTCTGGCCGTTACCTGCAAAAGCAGGTTTAAAGCCTGAGCCAATGGTCACTTCATATGAACAAGTACTGCAGGGCTGTAAATGAAACCTGCCCTCAAAATGTCTTGAGGGAGATAATGGCCAAAATATTTCAAATGGTGACACATACTTTAAGAAAACACTTTGAAGAAATAAGCTCTAATCACAGCTGGAAAAGTAAAAGGGACATGTCTTAAAGCTCAATTTCAACGCATTATGAGACACATGCAAATTCAACCACAAAGAGGTATCAGCTCACACAACTCAGAATAACCATCAGCAAAAACTACAGAGAAAAAATCCTGAAGGTGCTGGGAAGAAATACATGCCCTCCACTTTAAGTGGGACGTAACCTGGAAAGAGCCACTAAGGAGAACAGAACAGAGGTGCCTTTAAAAGGTAAACATTGAGCTACCATATGATCCAGCAGACCTATTCCTGGACCTATAAACTAAGAAGACAGAATTGGAAGGACACAGCCACGCAAATCTGCATTGCATACTATTACAATAGCCAAGATATGGAAGTAACCAAAAAGTCCACCGACAGATGGGTGGACAAAGAAGAACTGCTACCTGTATAGATGGAATATGAGCTAGTGAAAAAATGAAACAATGCCATTTGCAGCACCATAGATGAGTCTAGAAGTAATCACGCAACTTGGAGTAAGTGAGAAAGCGAAAGACACATATCCTATCATATCACATATAGGGGTTACCTAAAAAATGATACAAACAAAGATATTTCCACAAACACTATCATAGATTCATTAAAAAAAACTTATGGTTCACCAAATGGAAAGGTGTGAGGATTGGATACATTACCATATTGAGGTTAACAGAGAGATACAAACACATGTGAAATATATAATCACCAAAGACCTACGCAATACCAAGGGAAGACTACTCAACATTGTGTCATAACCTACATGGGAAAAGGATCCGAAGAAGAATAGATATATGTATATGTGTGAAAGAACCACATCTTGCACACCTAGAACAAACAAAACATTGTAATCAAGTTTGCTGTGATAAAAAATAAAAATTAAGTTAAAAATACCAACAAGAAGTAATGAGACATAAACTTAAAGGGCTTTTTCCTCGCACATTCCATTCTAATTTACAACCTAGAACACCACTTCCAGTAAGGCTCTGTTGCCCTAGTAACCAGATTTGGTAAAGGAGAAATGCTGCCGCCTTGTGGCCGATTCCCGCAAGAGCAGCTTTTAACCCACAGCTAATGGTCACTTACTATTCACAAGGACTCAGGGCTGTAAAGGACACCTGCCCTCAAAATTGTGCTGCGGTAGGGAATGGATAAAATTTTCAAAACAGGCAAAATTTGCAAGAAGATAGTATGAAGAGGTATGTTTTACTCACTCTCTTTTGAAAGAAAGGAAAATGTATAAAAGCTCAGCCTCAGGAAGTATTAGACTCATGCAATCTAATCTACAAAAAGTTTTCAACTCACACCAGTCGACTGACCATTGGCAAAAAGTCTACAAATAATAAATGCTGAAGAGCTCTTAGAGAACTGTGTACCCTCTAGCTGCTGGTGAGATGTAAGAGGGTTAAACGCTAATAATGACAACAGAAAGGAGCTGCGTTTAAAAGGAAAAATTGAGGTACCATTCAATCCAGCAGGCGCACCAATGGGCCTCTCACCTGAGAAGACCAGAATGAAGAAGACCCGGGCTGCAAAAGCTGCACTGCAGCCTGATTCACAATAGACAAGACAGTGAAGCAACTAAAATGTCCATCAACAGATGAAAGGATAAAGAAGAAGTGGTCCATGTACACAATGAATACTAGCCATGGAAAACAATGAAACACTGCTCTTTGAGGCACCATAGATGATCTTGGAGATAATCACAGAACATGAGGTAAGTCGGAAAGCAAAAGTCCTATATCCTATGATATCACTTATAGGCGTTATCTAATAACTGACACAAATGAACATATTTCCACACAGAAAGTCAATCACAGACTTATTAAAAAAAAACTATGCTTATCTAAAAGGAAAGGTGGGGGGAATGGATAAATGAAGATTAGCGTTACCATATGTATACAAATATATATTATATACATATATCAAAAGACCAACCATATAGCAAGGAAGGATTATGGAACACTCTGTAATAATTTACACGGGAAGAGGATCTCTACCTAAATAGTTATATAGAATATGTAGATGAACCAGGGTGTGTACACCTTGGACGAGCAACATTCTAACCATTACCCCAATTGAAAAAATTAAAACAACGAACTAGGAGTAATGAGACATAAACTTATGAGGGGTTTTCCTGGCACATTCCATCCAAATTTAAAACCTAGGCAAACAACTTCCAGAACGGCTCTGCTGCCCTAGTACCCAGATTTGGGAATGGAGAAATGCTGCATCCTTGTGGCCGTTTTCCACAAGAGCAGCTGTAAACCCACTGCAAAAGGTCACTAAATATTCACCAATTGCAGGTCTGTAAATGACACCGGCCCTCCAAAAAATACTGAGGTCGAAAATCGACCAAAAAATTCCAGAGTGCAACCTTCCAAAAAGAAAATTTGAAGAGGTATATTATAGTCACACTTTTTTGCTTTTTTCTTTTAACAGAAAAGAAAAAGGCGTGGAAAAATGATGAATTGTAGGAATTTTTACAGACATGTAAACCCAAATTACAAAAACCTATCAGCTCACACCAGTCAGAACGGCCATCAACAAAAATGCTGCAAACAATAAATGCTGACGTGATTGTGGAGAAATGCGTACCCTCGATTCTAAGGGGGATGTGGTAAGAGCCGCTAATGAAAGCACAATTGAGGTGCCTTGAAAAGGTAAACGTTGACCTACCATACCAGTCAATCAATCATACCCACTGCTGTGTCTATCACCTGAGAAAATGAAAATCAAAAATCACAGGCTGGCAATCCTGCACTCCAGCAATATTTACCATAGGCAACACTTGGAAGCAACGAAACTGTCCATCAACAGAGGAATGCACCAAGAAGAAGTGGTCCGTGTACACAATGGAATATTAGCCATGGAAAACATTGAAGCACTGCTCTTTGAGGCACCATAGATGAGCCTGGAGATAATCACAAAACATGAAGTAGGTCGGACAGCAAAACACCTATATCCTATATGATCACTTATGGCATTATCTAATAACTGACACAGATGAACATATTTCCGAAGAGAAAGACACTCACAGGCTTAGAAAACAAACTATGCTCATCTGAAAGGAAAGGAGGGGGGAAATTGAGAAATGAAGATTAGTGTTACTATTCATATACAAATACATATTATATACATGTATCCAAAAGACCGAACATATAGCAAGGGAGGTCGACGGAACACTGTAATATTTTACATGGGAAGAGGATCTGTACATTAATAGACATACATAATGTACAAATGAACCAGATTGTGTACACCAAAGACAAACAATATTCTAAACTTTACCCAGATTAAAAAAAATTTAAAAACCAAGAAGAAGTAATGAGACATAAACTTATGGGGATTTCTCCTGGCAAATTCCATTCTAATTTACAACCTAGGACAATGACTTCCAGAAAGGCTCTGCTGCCCTAGTACCCAGATTGGGGAATGGAGAAATGCTACCTCCTTGTGGCCGTTTCCCACAACAGCAGCTTTGAACCCACTGCAAAAGGTCACTAAATTTTCACCTACTTGCAGTTCTGTAAATGACACCTGCCCTCCAGAAAATTTCTGGGGTCAAAAATCGACCAAAAACTTCACAAGAGGGCAACCTTCGAAGAAGACAATTTCAAGAGCTATATTGTACTCACGGTTTTTTCTTTTAAGAGAAAAGCGAAAGGCGTAGGAATATGACGAATTTTAAAAATTTTAATGACATGCACACCCATATTACAAAAACCTATCAGCTCACAGCAGTCAGAATGGCCATTAGGAAATATGCTGCCAAAAATAAAAGGTGAAGGGAGTGTGGAGAAATGCGTACCTTCGGTTGTAAGGGGGGCATGTAAAGAGCCACTAATGAAAACACAATGTAGGTGCTTCAAAAAGGGAAACATTGAGCTACCAGTCAATCAATCACAACCACTGCTTGGCCTATCACCTGAGAAAATGAGAATCAAAAAGTCACAGGCTGGCAAACCTGTACGCCAGCAAGATTTACCATAGCCAGCACTTGGAAGCAATGAAAATGTCCATCAACCGAGGAATGCACCAAGAAGAAGTGGTCCACGTACACAATGGAATATTACTCTAATAATAAATATAAATTAAATTTAAAAACAAACAAAAGCCAGGAGACATCAACATTTGTGGGTTTATCCGGGCACATTGCACTCTAATTTATAACCGAAGAACACCACTGGCCGGTAGGTCTGTTTCCCTAGTACCAGCAAGGGGAACGTAGAAAGGCTGCCGCTCTCTGGCCGTTACCTGCAAAAGCAGGTTTAAAGCCTGAGCCAATGGTCACTTCATATGAACAAGTACTGCAGGGCTGTAAATGAAACCTGCCCTCAAAATGTCTTGAGGGAGATAATGGCCAAAATATTTCAAATGGTGACACATACTTTAAGAAAACACTTTGAAGAAATAAGCTCTAATCACAGCTGGAAAAGTAAAAGGGACATGTCTTAAAGCTCAATTTCAACGCATTATGAGACACATGCAAATTCAACCACAAAGAGGTATCAGCTCACACAACTCAGAATAACCATCAGCAAAAACTACAGAGAAAAAATCCTGAAGGTGCTGGGAAGAAATACATGCCCTCCACTTTAAGTGGGACGTAACCTGGAAAGAGCCACTAAGGAGAACAGAACAGAGGTGCCTTTAAAAGGTAAACATTGAGCTACCATATGATCCAGCAGACCTATTCCTGGACCTATAAACTAAGAAGACAGAATTGGAAGGACACAGCCACGCAAATCTGCATTGCATACTATTACAATAGCCAAGATATGGAAGTAACCAAAAAGTCCACCGACAGATGGGTGGACAAAGAAGAACTGCTACCTGTATAGATGGAATATGAGCTAGTGAAAAAATGAAACAATGCCATTTGCAGCACCATAGATGAGTCTAGAAGTAATCACGCAACTTGGAGTAAGTGAGAAAGCGAAAGACACATATCCTATCATATCACATATAGGGGTTACCTAAAAAATGATACAAACAAAGATATTTCCACAAACACTATCATAGATTCATTAAAAAAAACTTATGGTTCACCAAATGGAAAGGTGTGAGGATTGGATACATTACCATATTGAGGTTAACGGAGAGATACAAACACATGTGAAATATATAATCACCAAAGACCTACGCAATACCAAGGGAAGACTACTCAACATTGTGTCATAACCTACATGGGAAAAGGATCCGAAGAAGAATAGATATATGTATATGTGTGAAAGAACCACATCTTGCACACCTAGAACAAACAAAACATTGTAATCAAGTTTGCTGTGATAAAAAATAAAAATTAAGTTAAAAATACCAACAAGAAGTAATGAGACATAAACTTAAAGGGCTTTTTCCTCGCACATTCCATTCTAATTTACAACCTAGAACACCACTTCCAGTAAGGCTCTGTTGCCCTAGTAACCAGATTTGGTAAAGGAGAAATGCTGCCGCCTTGTGGCCGATTCCCGCAAGAGCAGCTTTTAACCCACAGCTAATGGTCACTTACTATTCACAAGGACTCAGGGCTGTAAAGGACACCTGCCCTCAAAATTGTGCTGCGGTAGGGAATGGATAAAATTTTCAAAACAGGCAAAATTTGCAAGAAGATAGTATGAAGAGGTATGTTTTACTCACTCTCTTTTGAAAGAAAGGAAAATGTATAAAAGCTCAGCCTCAGGAAGTATTAGACTCATGCAATCTAATCTACAAAAAGTTTTCAACTCACACCAGTCGACTGACCATTGGCAAAAAGTCTACAAATAATAAATGCTGAAGAGCTCTTAGAGAACTGTGTACCCTCTAGCTGCTGGTGAGATGTAAGAGGGTTAAACGCTAATAATGACAACAGAAAGGAGCTGCGTTTAAAAGGAAAAATTGAGGTACCATTCAATCCAGCAGGCGCACCAATGGGCCTCTCACCTGAGAAGACCAGAATGAAGAAGACCCGGGCTGCAAAAGCTGCACTGCAGCCTGATTCACAATAGGCAAGACAGTGAAGCAACTAAAATGTCCATCAACAGATGAAAGGATAAAGAAGAAGTGGTCCATGTACACAATGAATACTAGCCATGGAAAACAATGAAACACTGCTCTTTGAGGCACCATAGATGATCTTGGAGATAATCACAGAACATGAGGTAAGTCGGAAAGCAAAAGTCCTATATCCTATGATATCACTTATAGGCGTTATCTAATAACTGACACAAATGAACATATTTCCACACAGAAAGTCAATCACAGACTTATTAAAAAAAAACTATGCTTATCTAAAAGGAAAGGTGGGGGGAATGGATAAATGAAGATTAGCGTTACCATATGTATACAAATATATATTATATACATATATCAAAAGACCAACCATATAGCAAGGAAGGATTATGGAACACTCTGTAATAATTTACACGGGAAGAGGATCTCTACCTAAATAGTTATATAGAATATGTAGATGAACCAGGGTGTGTACACCTTGGACGAGCAACATTCTAACCATTACCCCAATTGAAAAAATTAAAACAACGAACTAGGAGTAATGAGACATAAACTTATGAGGGGTTTTCCTGGCACATTCCATCCAAATTTAAAACCTAGGCAAACAACTTCCAGAACGGCTCTGCTGCCCTAGTACCCAGATTTGGGAATGGAGAAATGCTGCATCCTTGTGGCCGTTTTCCACAAGAGCAGCTGTAAACCCACTGCAAAAGGTCACTAAATATTCACCAATTGCAGGTCTGTAAATGACACCGGCCCTCCAAAAAATACTGAGGTCGAAAATCGACCAAAAAATTCCAGAGTGCAACCTTCCAAAAAGAAAATTTGAAGAGGTATATTATAGTCACACTTTTTTGCTTTTTTCTTTTAACAGAAAAGAAAAAGGCGTGGAAAAATGATGAATTGTAGGAATTTTTACAGACATGTAAACCCAAATTACAAAAACCTATCAGCTCACACCAGTCAGAACGGCCATCAACAAAAATGCTGCAAACAATAAATGCTGACGTGATTGTGGAGAAATGCGTACCCTCGATTCTAAGGGGGATGTGGTAAGAGCCGCTAATGAAAGCACAATTGAGGTGCCTTGAAAAGGTAAACGTTGACCTACCATACCAGTCAATCAATCATACCCACTGCTGTGTCTATCACCTGAGAAAATGAAAATCAAAAATCACAGGCTGGCAATCCTGCACTCCAGCAATATTTACCATAGGCAACACTTGGAAGCAACGAAACTGTCCATCAACAGAGGAATGCACCAAGAAGAAGTGGTCCGTGTACACAATGGAATATTAGCCATGGAAAACATTGAAGCACTGCTCTTTGAGGCACCATAGATGAGCCTGGAGATAATCACAAAACATGAAGTAGGTCGGACAGCAAAACACCTATATCCTATATGATCACTTATGGCATTATCTAATAACTGACACAGATGAACATATTTCCGAAGAGAAAGACACTCACAGGCTTAGAAAACAAACTATGCTCATCTGAAAGGAAAGGAGGGGGGAAATTGAGAAATGAAGATTAGTGTTACTATTCATATACAAATACATATTATATACATGTATCCAAAAGACCGAACATATAGCAAGGGAGGTCGACGGAACACTGTAATATTTTACATGGGAAGAGGATCTGTACATTAATAGACATACATAATGTACAAATGAACCAGATTGTGTACACCAAAGACAAACAATATTCTAAACTTTACCCAGATTAAAAAAATTTTAAAAACCAAGAAGAAGTAATGAGACATAAACTTATGGGGATTTCTCCTGGCAAATTCCATTCTAATTTACAACCTAGGACAATGACTTCCAGAAAGGCTCTGCTGCCCTAGTACCCAGATTGGGGAATGGAGAAATGCTACCTCCTTGTGGCCGTTTCCCACAACAGCAGCTTTGAACCCACTGCAAAAGGTCACTAAATTTTCACCTACTTGCAGTTCTGTAAATGACACCTGCCCTCCAGAAAATTTCTGGGGTCAAAAATCGACCAAAAACTTCACAAGAGGGCAACCTTCGAAGAAGACAATTTCAAGAGCTATATTGTACTCACGGTTTTTTCTTTTAAGAGAAAAGCGAAAGGCGTAGGAATATGACGAATTTTAAAAATTTTAATGACATGCACACCCATATTACAAAAACCTATCAGCTCACAGCAGTCAGAATGGCCATTAGGAAATATGCTGCCAAAAATAAAAGGTGAAGGGAGTGTGGAGAAATGCGTACCTTCGGTTGTAAGGGGGGCATGTAAAGAGCCACTAATGAAAACACAATGTAGGTGCTTCAAAAAGGGAAACATTGAGCTACCAGTCAATCAATCACAACCACTGCTTGGCCTATCACCTGAGAAAATGAGAATCAAAAAGTCACAGGCTGGCAAACCTGTACGCCAGCAAGATTTACCATAGCCAGCACTTGGAAGCAATGAAAATGTCCATCAACCGAGGAATGCACCAAGAAGAAGTGGTCCACGTACACAATGGAATATTACTCTAATAATAAATATAAATTAAATTTAAAAACAAACAAAAGCCAGGAGACATCAACATTTGTGGGTTTATCCGGGCACATTGCACTCTAATTTATAACCGAAGAACACCACTGGCCGGTAGGTCTGTTTCCCTAGTACCAGCAAGGGGAACGTAGAAAGGCTGCCGCTCTCTGGCCGTTACCTGCAAAAGCAGGTTTAAAGCCTGAGCCAATGGTCACTTCATATGAACAAGTACTGCAGGGCTGTAAATGAAACCTGCCCTCAAAATGTCTTGAGGGAGATAATGGCCAAAATATTTCAAATGGTGACACATACTTTAAGAAAACACTTTGAAGAAATAAGCTCTAATCACAGCTGGAAAAGTAAAAGGGACATGTCTTAAAGCTCAATTTCAACGCATTATGAGACACATGCAAATTCAACCACAAAGAGGTATCAGCTCACACAACTCAGAATAACCATCAGCAAAAACTACAGAGAAAAAATCCTGAAGGTGCTGGGAAGAAATACATGCCCTCCACTTTAAGTGGGACGTAACCTGGAAAGAGCCACTAAGGAGAACAGAACAGAGGTGCCTTTAAAAGGTAAACATTGAGCTACCATATGATCCAGCAGACCTATTCCTGGACCTATAAACTAAGAAGACAGAATTGGAAGGACACAGCCACGCAAATCTGCATTGCATACTATTACAATAGCCAAGATATGGAAGTAACCAAAAAGTCCACCGACAGATGGGTGGACAAAGAAGAACTGCTACCTGTATAGATGGAATATGAGCTAGTGAAAAAATGAAACAATGCCATTTGCAGCACCATAGATGAGTCTAGAAGTAATCACGCAACTTGGAGTAAGTGAGAAAGCGAAAGACACATATCCTATCATATCACATATAGGGGTTACCTAAAAAATGATACAAACAAAGATATTTCCACAAACACTATCATAGATTCATTAAAAAAAACTTATGGTTCACCAAATGGAAAGGTGTGAGGATTGGATACATTACCATATTGAGGTTAACGGAGAGATACAAACACATGTGAAATATATAATCACCAAAGACCTACGCAATACCAAGGGAAGACTACTCAACATTGTGTCATAACCTACATGGGAAAAGGATCCGAAGAAGAATAGATATATGTATATGTGTGAAAGAACCACATCTTGCACACCTAGAACAAACAAAACATTGTAATCAAGTTTGCTGTGATAAAAAATAAAAATTAAGTTAAAAATACCAACAAGAAGTAATGAGACATAAACTTAAAGGGCTTTTTCCTCGCACATTCCATTCTAATTTACAACCTAGAACACCACTTCCAGTAAGGCTCTGTTGCCCTAGTAACCAGATTTGGTAAAGGAGAAATGCTGCCGCCTTGTGGCCGATTCCCGCAAGAGCAGCTTTTAACCCACAGCTAATGGTCACTTACTATTCACAAGGACTCAGGGCTGTAAAGGACACCTGCCCTCAAAATTGTGCTGCGGTAGGGAATGGATAAAATTTTCAAAACAGGCAAAATTTGCAAGAAGATAGTATGAAGAGGTATGTTTTACTCACTCTCTTTTGAAAGAAAGGAAAATGTATAAAAGCTCAGCCTCAGGAAGTATTAGACTCATGCAATCTAATCTACAAAAAGTTTTCAACTCACACCAGTCGACTGACCATTGGCAAAAAGTCTACAAATAATAAATGCTGAAGAGCTCTTAGAGAACTGTGTACCCTCTAGCTGCTGGTGAGATGTAAGAGGGTTAAACGCTAATAATGACAACAGAAAGGAGCTGCGTTTAAAAGGAAAAATTGAGGTACCATTCAATCCAGCAGGCGCACCAATGGGCCTCTCACCTGAGAAGACCAGAATGAAGAAGACCCGGGCTGCAAAAGCTGCACTGCAGCCTGATTCACAATAGGCAAGACAGTGAAGCAACTAAAATGTCCATCAACAGATGAAAGGATAAAGAAGAAGTGGTCCATGTACACAATGAATACTAGCCATGGAAAACAATGAAACACTGCTCTTTGAGGCACCATAGATGATCTTGGAGATAATCACAGAACATGAGGTAAGTCGGAAAGCAAAAGTCCTATATCCTATGATATCACTTATAGGCGTTATCTAATAACTGACACAAATGAACATATTTCCACACAGAAAGTCAATCACAGACTTATTAAAAAAAAACTATGCTTATCTAAAAGGAAAGGTGGGGGGAATGGATAAATGAAGATTAGCGTTACCATATGTATACAAATATATATTATATACATATATCAAAAGACCAACCATATAGCAAGGAAGGATTATGGAACACTCTGTAATAATTTACACGGGAAGAGGATCTCTACCTAAATAGTTATATAGAATATGTAGATGAACCAGGGTGTGTACACCTTGGACGAGCAACATTCTAACCATTACCCCAATTGAAAAAATTAAAACAACGAACTAGGAGTAATGAGACATAAACTTATGAGGGGTTTTCCTGGCACATTCCATCCAAATTTAAAACCTAGGCAAACAACTTCCAGAACGGCTCTGCTGCCCTAGTACCCAGATTTGGGAATGGAGAAATGCTGCATCCTTGTGGCCGTTTTCCACAAGAGCAGCTGTAAACCCACTGCAAAAGGTCACTAAATATTCACCAATTGCAGGTCTGTAAATGACACCGGCCCTCCAAAAAATACTGAGGTCGAAAATCGACCAAAAAATTCCAGAGTGCAACCTTCCAAAAAGAAAATTTGAAGAGGTATATTATAGTCACACTTTTTTGCTTTTTTCTTTTAACAGAAAAGAAAAAGGCGTGGAAAAATGATGAATTGTAGGAATTTTTACAGACATGTAAACCCAAATTACAAAAACCTATCAGCTCACACCAGTCAGAACGGCCATCAACAAAAATGCTGCAAACAATAAATGCTGACGTGATTGTGGAGAAATGCGTACCCTCGATTCTAAGGGGGATGTGGTAAGAGCCGCTAATGAAAGCACAATTGAGGTGCCTTGAAAAGGTAAACGTTGACCTACCATACCAGTCAATCAATCATACCCACTGCTGTGTCTATCACCTGAGAAAATGAAAATCAAAAATCACAGGCTGGCAATCCTGCACTCCAGCAATATTTACCATAGGCAACACTTGGAAGCAACGAAACTGTCCATCAACAGAGGAATGCACCAAGAAGAAGTGGTCCGTGTACACAATGGAATATTAGCCATGGAAAACATTGAAGCACTGCTCTTTGAGGCACCATAGATGAGCCTGGAGATAATCACAAAACATGAAGTAGGTCGGACAGCAAAACACCTATATCCTATATGATCACTTATGGCATTATCTAATAACTGACACAGATGAACATATTTCCGAAGAGAAAGACACTCACAGGCTTAGAAAACAAACTATGCTCATCTGAAAGGAAAGGAGGGGGGAAATTGAGAAATGAAGATTAGTGTTACTATTCATATACAAATACATATTATATACATGTATCCAAAAGACCGAACATATAGCAAGGGAGGTCGACGGAACACTGTAATATTTTACATGGGAAGAGGATCTGTACATTAATAGACATACATAATGTACAAATGAACCAGATTGTGTACACCAAAGACAAACAATATTCTAAACTTTACCCAGATTAAAAAAATTTTAAAAACCAAGAAGAAGTAATGAGACATAAACTTATGGGGATTTCTCCTGGCAAATTCCATTCTAATTTACAACCTAGGACAATGACTTCCAGAAAGGCTCTGCTGCCCTAGTACCCAGATTGGGGAATGGAGAAATGCTACCTCCTTGTGGCCGTTTCCCACAACAGCAGCTTTGAACCCACTGCAAAAGGTCACTAAATTTTCACCTACTTGCAGTTCTGTAAATGACACCTGCCCTCCAGAAAATTTCTGGGGTCAAAAATCGACCAAAAACTTCACAAGAGGGCAACCTTCGAAGAAGACAATTTCAAGAGCTATATTGTACTCACGGTTTTTTCTTTTAAGAGAAAAGCGAAAGGCGTAGGAATATGACGAATTTTAAAAATTTTAATGACATGCACACCCATATTACAAAAACCTATCAGCTCACAGCAGTCAGAATGGCCATTAGGAAATATGCTGCCAAAAATAAAAGGTGAAGGGAGTGTGGAGAAATGCGTACCTTCGGTTGTAAGGGGGGCATGTAAAGAGCCACTAATGAAAACACAATGTAGGTGCTTCAAAAAGGGAAACATTGAGCTACCAGTCAATCAATCACAACCACTGCTTGGCCTATCACCTGAGAAAATGAGAATCAAAAAGTCACAGGCTGGCAAACCTGTACGCCAGCAAGATTTACCATAGCCAGCACTTGGAAGCAATGAAAATGTCCATCAACCGAGGAATGCACCAAGAAGAAGTGGTCCACGTACACAATGGAATATTACTCTAATAATAAATATAAATTAAATTTAAAAACAAACAAAAGCCAGGAGACATCAACATTTGTGGGTTTATCCGGGCACATTGCACTCTAATTTATAACCGAAGAACACCACTGGCCGGTAGGTCTGTTTCCCTAGTACCAGCAAGGGGAACGTAGAAAGGCTGCCGCTCTCTGGCCGTTACCTGCAAAAGCAGGTTTAAAGCCTGAGCCAATGGTCACTTCATATGAACAAGTACTGCAGGGCTGTAAATGAAACCTGCCCTCAAAATGTCTTGAGGGAGATAATGGCCAAAATATTTCAAATGGTGACACATACTTTAAGAAAACACTTTGAAGAAATAAGCTCTAATCACAGCTGGAAAAGTAAAAGGGACATGTCTTAAAGCTCAATTTCAACGCATTATGAGACACATGCAAATTCAACCACAAAGAGGTATCAGCTCACACAACTCAGAATAACCATCAGCAAAAACTACAGAGAAAAAATCCTGAAGGTGCTGGGAAGAAATACATGCCCTCCACTTTAAGTGGGACGTAACCTGGAAAGAGCCACTAAGGAGAACAGAACAGAGGTGCCTTTAAAAGGTAAACATTGAGCTACCATATGATCCAGCAGACCTATTCCTGGACCTATAAACTAAGAAGACAGAATTGGAAGGACACAGCCACGCAAATCTGCATTGCATACTATTACAATAGCCAAGATATGGAAGTAACCAAAAAGTCCACCGACAGATGGGTGGACAAAGAAGAACTGCTACCTGTATAGATGGAATATGAGCTAGTGAAAAAATGAAACAATGCCATTTGCAGCACCATAGATGAGTCTAGAAGTAATCACGCAACTTGGAGTAAGTGAGAAAGCGAAAGACACATATCCTATCATATCACATATAGGGGTTACCTAAAAAATGATACAAACAAAGATATTTCCACAAACACTATCATAGATTCATTAAAAAAAACTTATGGTTCACCAAATGGAAAGGTGTGAGGATTGGATACATTACCATATTGAGGTTAACAGAGAGATACAAACACATGTGAAATATATAATCACCAAAGACCTACGCAATACCAAGGGAAGACTACTCAACATTGTGTCATAACCTACATGGGAAAAGGATCCGAAGAAGAATAGATATATGTATATGTGTGAAAGAACCACATCTTGCACACCTAGAACAAACAAAACATTGTAATCAAGTTTGCTGTGATAAAAAATAAAAATTAAGTTAAAAATACCAACAAGAAGTAATGAGACATAAACTTAAAGGGCTTTTTCCTCGCACATTCCATTCTAATTTACAACCTAGAACACCACTTCCAGTAAGGCTCTGTTGCCCTAGTAACCAGATTTGGTAAAGGAGAAATGCTGCCGCCTTGTGGCCGATTCCCGCAAGAGCAGCTTTTAACCCACAGCTAATGGTCACTTACCATTCACAAGGACTCAGGGCTGTAAAGGACACCTGCCCTCAAAATTGTGCTGCGGTAGGGAATGGATAAAATTTTCAAAACAGGCAAAATTTGCAAGAAGATAGTATGAAGAGGTATGTTTTACTCACTCTCTTTTGAAAGAAAGGAAAATGTATAAAAGCTCAGCCTCAGGAAGTATTAGACTCATGCAATCTAATCTACAAAAAGTTTTCAACTCACACCAGTCGACTGACCATTGGCAAAAAGTCTACAAATAATAAATGCTGAAGAGCTCTTAGAGAACTGTGTACCCTCTAGCTGCTGGTGAGATGTAAGAGGGTTAAACGCTAATAATGACAACAGAAAGGAGCTGCGTTTAAAAGGAAAAATTGAGGTACCATTCAATCCAGCAGGCGCACCAATGGGCCTCTCACCTGAGAAGACCAGAATGAAGAAGACCCGGGCTGCAAAAGCTGCACTGCAGCCTGATTCACAATAGACAAGACAGTGAAGCAACTAAAATGTCCATCAACAGATGAAAGGATAAAGAAGAAGTGGTCCATGTACACAATGAATACTAGCCATGGAAAACAATGAAACACTGCTCTTTGAGGCACCATAGATGATCTTGGAGATAATCACAGAACATGAGGTAAGTCGGAAAGCAAAAGTCCTATATCCTATGATATCACTTATAGGCGTTATCTAATAACTGACACAAATGAACATATTTCCACACAGAAAGTCAATCACAGACTTATTAAAAAAAACTATGCTTATCTAAAAAGAAAGGTGGGGGGAATGGATAAATGAAGATTAGCGTTACCATATGTATACAAATATATATTATATACATATATCAAAAGACCAACCATATAGCAAGGAAGGATTATGGAACACTCTGTAATAATTTACACGGGAAGAGGATCTCTACCTAAATAGTTATATAGAATATGTAGATGAACCAGAGTGTGTACACCTTGGACGAGCAACATTCTAACCATTACCCCAATTGAAAAAATTAAAACAACGAACTAGGAGTAATGAGACATAAACTTATGAGGGGTTTTCCTGGCACATTCCATCCAAATTTAAAACCTAGGCAAACAACTTCCAGAACTGCTCTGCTGCCCTAGTACCCAGATTTGGGAATGGAGAAATGCTGCATCCCTGTGGCCGTTTTCCACAAGAGCAGCTTTAAACCCACTGCAAAAGGTCACTAAATATTCACCAATTGCAGGTCTGTAAATGACACCGGCCCTCCAAAAAATACTGAGGTCGAAAATCGACCAAAAAATTCCAGAGTGCAACCTTCCAAAAAGAAAATTTGAAGACGTATATTATAGTCACACTTTTTTGCTTTTTTCTTTTAACAGAAAAGGAAAAGGCGTGGAAAAATGATGAATTGTAGGAATTTTTACAGACATGTAAACCCAAATTACAAAAACCTATCAGCTCACACCAGTCAGAACGGCCATCAACAAAAATGCTGCAAACAATAAATGCTGACGTGATTGTGGAGAAATGCGTACCCTCGATTCTAAGGGGGATGTGGTAAGAGCCGCTAATGAAAGCACAATTGAGGTGCCTTGAAAAGGTAAACGTTGACCTACCATACCAGTCAATCAATCATACCCACTGCTGTGTCTATCACCTGAGAAAATGAAAATCAAAAATCACAGGCTGGCAATCCTGCACTCCAGCAATATTTACCATAGGCAACACTTGGAAGCAACGAAACTGTCCATCAACAGAGGAATGCACCAAGAAGAAGTGGTCCGTGTACACAATGGAATATTAGCCATGGAAAACATTGAAGCACTGCTCTTTGAGGCACCATAGATGAGCCTGGAGATAATCACAAAACATGAAGTAGGTCGGACAGCAAAACACCTATATCCTATATGATCACTTATGGCATTATCTAATAACTGACACAGATGAACATATTTCCGAAGAGAAAGACACTCACAGGCTTAGAAAACAAACTATGCTCATCTGAAAGGAAAGGAGGGGGGAAATTGAGAAATGAAGATTAGTGTTACTATTCATATACAAATACATATTATATACATGTATCCAAAAGACCGAACATATAGCAAGGGAGGTCGACGGAACACTGTAATATTTTACATGGGAAGAGGATCTGTACATTAATAGATATACATAATGTACAAATGAACCAGATTGTGTACACCAAAGACAAACAATATTCTAAACTTTACCCAGATTAAAAAAATTTTAAAAACCAAGAAGAAGTAATGAGACATAAACTTATGGGGATTTCTCCTGGCAAATTCCATTCTAATTTACAACCTAGGACAATGACTTCCAGAAAGGCTCTGCTGCCCTAGTACCCAGATTGGGGAATGGAGAAATGCTAACTCCTTGTGGCCGTTTCCCACAACAGCAGCTTTGAACCCACTGCAAAAGGTCACTAAATTTTCACCTACTTGCAGTTCTGTAAATGACACCTGCCCTCCAGAAAATTTCTGGGGTCAAAAATCGACCAAAAACTTCACAAGAGGGCAACCTTCGAAGAAGACAATTTCAAGAGCTATATTGTACTCACGGTTTTTTCTTTTAAGAGAAAAGCGAAAGGCGTAGGAATATGACGAATTTTAAAAATTTTAATGACATGCACACCCATATTACAAAAACCTATCAGCTCACAGCAGTCAGAATGGCCATTAGGAAATATGCTGCCAAAAATAAAAGGTGAAGGGAGTGTGGAGAAATGCGTACCTTCGGTTGTAAGGGGGGCATGTAAAGAGCCACTAATGAAAACACAATGTAGGTGCTTCAAAAAGGGAAACATTGAGCTACCAGTCAATCAATCACAACCACTGCTTGGCCTATCACCTGAGAAAATGAGAATCAAAAAGTCACAGGCTGGCAAACCTGTACGCCAGCAAGATTTACCATAGCCAGCACTTGGAAGCAATGAAAATGTCCATCAACCGAGGAATGCACCAAGAAGAAGTGGTCCACGTACACAATGGAATATTACTCTAATAATAAATATAAATTAAATTTAAAAACAAACAAAAGCCAGGAGACATCAACATTTGTGGGTTTATCCGGGCACATTGCACTCTAATTTATAACCGAAGAACACCACTGGCCGGTAGGTCTGTTTCCCTAGTACCAGCAAGGGGAACGTAGAAAGGCTGCCGCTCTCTGGCCGTTACCTGCAAAAGCAGGTTTAAAGCCTGAGCCAATGGTCACTTCATATGAACAAGTACTGCAGGGCTGTAAATGAAACCTGCCCTCAAAATGTCTTGAGGGAGATAATGGCCAAAATATTTCAAATGGTGACACATACTTTAAGAAAACACTTTGAAGAAATAAGCTCTAATCACAGCTGGAAAAGTAAAAGGGACATGTCTTAAAGCTCAATTTCAACGCATTATGAGACACATGCAAATTCAACCACAAAGAGGTATCAGCTCACACAACTCAGAATAACCATCAGCAAAAACTACAGAGAAAAAATCCTGAAGGTGCTGGGAAGAAATACATGCCCTCCACTTTAAGTGGGACGTAACCTGGAAAGAGCCACTAAGGAGAACAGAACAGAGGTGCCTTTAAAAGGTAAACATTGAGCTACCATATGATCCAGCAGACCTATTCCTGGACCTATAAACTAAGAAGACAGAATTGGAAGGACACAGCCACGCAAATCTGCATTGCATACTATTACAATAGCCAAGATATGGAAGTAACCAAAAAGTCCACCGACAGATGGGTGGACAAAGAAGAACTGCTACCTGTATAGATGGAATATGAGCTAGTGAAAAAATGAAACAATGCCATTTGCAGCACCATAGATGAGTCTAGAAGTAATCACGCAACTTGGAGTAAGTGAGAAAGCGAAAGACACATATCCTATCATATCACATATAGGGGTTACCTAAAAAATGATACAAACAAAGATATTTCCACAAACACTATCATAGATTCATTAAAAAAAACTTATGGTTCACCAAATGGAAAGGTGTGAGGATTGGATACATTACCATATTGAGGTTAACGGAGAGATACAAACACATGTGAAATATATAATCACCAAAGACCTACGCAATACCAAGGGAAGACTACTCAACATTGTGTCATAACCTACATGGGAAAAGGATCCGAAGAAGAATAGATATATGTATATGTGTGAAAGAACCACATCTTGCACACCTAGAACAAACAAAACATTGTAATCAAGTTTGCTGTGATAAAAAATAAAAATTAAGTTAAAAATACCAACAAGAAGTAATGAGACATAAACTTAAAGGGCTTTTTCCTCGCACATTCCATTCTAATTTACAACCTAGAACACCACTTCCAGTAAGGCTCTGTTGCCCTAGTAACCAGATTTGGTAAAGGAGAAATGCTGCCGCCTTGTGGCCGATTCCCGCAAGAGCAGCTTTTAACCCACAGCTAATGGTCACTTACCATTCACAAGGACTCAGGGCTGTAAAGGACACCTGCCCTCAAAATTGTGCTGCGGTAGGGAATGGATAAAATTTTCAAAACAGGCAAAATTTGCAAGAAGATAGTATGAAGAGGTATGTTTTACTCACTCTCTTTTGAAAGAAAGGAAAATGTATAAAAGCTCAGCCTCAGGAAGTATTAGACTCATGCAATCTAATCTACAAAAAGTTTTCAACTCACACCAGTCGACTGACCATTGGCAAAAAGTCTACAAATAATAAATGCTGAAGAGCTCTTAGAGAACTGTGTACCCTCTAGCTGCTGGTGAGATGTAAGAGGGTTAAACGCTAATAATGACAACAGAAAGGAGCTGCGTTTAAAAGGAAAAATTGAGGTACCATTCAATCCAGCAGGCGCACCAATGGGCCTCTCACCTGAGAAGACCAGAATGAAGAAGACCCGGGCTGCAAAAGCTGCACTGCAGCCTGATTCACAATAGACAAGACAGTGAAGCAACTAAAATGTCCATCAACAGATGAAAGGATAAAGAAGAAGTGGTCCATGTACACAATGAATACTAGCCATGGAAAACAATGAAACACTGCTCTTTGAGGCACCATAGATGATCTTGGAGATAATCACAGAACATGAGGTAAGTCGGAAAGCAAAAGTCCTATATCCTATGATATCACTTATAGGCGTTATCTAATAACTGACACAAATGAACATATTTCCACACAGAAAGTCAATCACAGACTTATTAAAAAAAACTATGCTTGTCTAAAAGGAAAGGTGGGGGGAATGGATAAATGAAGATTAGCGTTACCATATGTATACAAATATATATTATATACATATATCAAAAGACCAACCATATAGCAAGGAAGGATTATGGAACACTCTGTAATAATTTACACGGGAAGAGGATCTCTACCTAAATAGTTATATAGAATATGTAGATGAACCAGAGTGTGTACACCTTGGACGAGCAACATTCTAACCATTACCCCAATTGAAAAAATTAAAACAACGAACTAGGAGTAATGAGACATAAACTTATGAGGGGTTTTCCTGGCACATTCCATCCAAATTTAAAACCTAGGCAAACAACTTCCAGAACGGCTCTGCTGCCCTAGTACCCAGATTTGGGAATGGAGAAATGCTGCATCCTTGTGGCCGTTTTCCACAAGAGCAGCTTTAAACCCACTGCAAAAGGTCACTAAATATTCACCAATTGCAGGTCTGTAAATGACACCGGCCCTCCAAAAAATACTGAGGTCGAAAATCGACCAAAAAATTCCAGAGTGCAACCTTCCAAAAAGAAAATTTGAAGAGGTATATTATAGTCACACTTTTTTGCTTTTTTCTTTTAACAGAAAAGGAAAAGGCGTGGAAAAATGATGAATTGTAGGAATTTTTACAGACATGTAAACCCAAATTACAAAAACCTATCAGCTCACACCAGTCAGAACGGCCATCAACAAAAATGCTGCAAACAATAAATGCTGACGTGATTGTGGAGAAATGCGTACCCTCGATTCTAAGGGGGATGTGGTAAGAGCCGCTAATGAAAGCACAATTGAGGTGCCTTGAAAAGGTAAACGTTGACCTACCATACCAGTCAATCAATCATACCCACTGCTGTGTCTATCACCTGAGAAAATGAAAATCAAAAATCACAGGCTGGCAATCCTGCACTCCAGCAATATTTACCATAGGCAACACTTGGAAGCAACGAAACTGTCCATCAACAGAGGAATGCACCAAGAAGAAGTGGTCCGTGTACACAATGGAATATTAGCGATGGAAAACATTGAAGCACTGCTCTTTGAGGCACCATAGATGAGCCTGGAGATAATCACAAAACATGAAGTAGGTCGGACAGCAAAACACCTATATCCTATATGATCACTTATGGCATTATCTAATAACTGACACAGATGAACATATTTCCGAAGAGAAAGACACTCACAGGCTTAGAAAACAAACTATGCTCATCTGAAAGGAAAGGAGGGGGGAAATTGAGAAATGAAGATTAGTGTTACTATTCATATACAAATACATATTATATACATGTATCAAAAAGACCGAACATATAGCAAGGGAGGTCGACGGAACACTGTAATATTTTACATGGGAAGAGGATCTGTACATTAATAGACATACATAATGTACAAATGAACCAGATTGTGTACACCAAAGACAAACAATATTCTAAACTTTACCCAGATTAAAAAAATTTTAAAAACCAAGAAGAAGTAATGAGACATAAACTTATGGGGATTTCTCCTGGCAAATTCCATTCTAATTTACAACCTAGGACAATGACTTCCAGAAAGGCTCTGCTGCCCTAGTACCCAGATTGGGGAATGGAGAAATGCTACCTCCTTGTGGCCGTTTCCCACAACAGCAGCTTTGAACCCACTGCAAAAGGTCACTAAATTTTCACCTACTTGCAGTTCTGTAAATGACACCTGCCCTCCAGAAAATTTCTGGGGTCAAAAATCGACCAAAAACTTCACAAGAGGGCAACCTTCGAAGAAGACAATTTCAAGAGCTATATTGTACTCACGGTTTTTTCTTTTAAGAGAAAAGCGAAAGGCGTAGGAATATGACGAATTTTAAAAATTTTAATGACATGCACACCCATATTACAAAAACCTATCAGCTCACAGCAGTCAGAATGGCCATTAGGAAATATGCTGCCAAAAATAAAAGGTGAAGGGAGTGTGGAGAAATGCGTACCTTCGGTTGTAAGGGGGGCATGTAAAGAGCCACTAATGAAAACACAATGTAGGTGCTTCAAAAAGGGAAACATTGAGCTACCAGTCAATCAATCACAACCACTGCTTGGCCTATCACCTGAGAAAATGAGAATCAAAAAGTCACAGGCTGGCAAACCTGTACGCCAGCAAGATTTACCATAGCCAGCACTTGGAAGCAATGAAAATGTCCATCAACCGAGGAATGCACCAAGAAGAAGTGGTCCACGTACACAATGGAATATTACTCTAATAATAAATATAAATTAAATTTAAAAACAAACAAAAGCCAGGAGACATCAACATTTGTGGGTTTATCCGGGCACATTGCCCTCTAATTTATAACCGAAGAACACCACTGGCCGGTAGGTCTGTTTCCCTAGTACCAGCAAGGGGAACGTAGAAAGGCTGCCGCTCTCTGGCCGTTACCTGCAAAAGCAGGTTTAAAGCCTGAGCCAATGGTCACTTCATATGAACAAGTACTGCAGGGCTGTAAATGAAACCTGCCCTCAAAATGTCTTGAGGGAGATAATGGCCAAAATATTTCAAATGGTGACACATACTTTAAGAAAACACTTTGAAGAAATAAGCTCTAATCACAGCTGGAAAAGTAAAAGGGACATGTCTTAAAGCTCAATTTCAACGCATTATGAGACACATGCAAATTCAACCACAAAGAGGTATCAGCTCACACAACTCAGAATAACCATCAGCAAAAACTACAGAGAAAAAATCCTGAAGGTGCTGGGAAGAAATACATGCCCTCCACTTTAAGTGGGACGTAACCTGGAAAGAGCCACTAAGGAGAACAGAACAGAGGTGCCTTTAAAAGGTAAACATTGAGCTACCATATGATCCAGCAGACCTATTCCTGGACCTATAAACTAAGAAGACAGAATTGGAAGGACACAGCCACGCAAATCTGCATTGCATACTATTACAATAGCCAAGATATGGAAGTAACCAAAAAGTCCACCGACAGATGGGTGGACAAAGAAGAACTGCTACCTGTATAGATGGAATATGAGCTAGTGAAAAAATGAAACAATGCCATTTGCAGCACCATAGATGAGTCTAGAAGTAATCACGCAACTTGGAGTAAGTGAGAAAGCGAAAGACACATATCCTATCATATCACATATAGGGGTTACCTAAAAAATGATACAAACAAAGATATTTCCACAAACACTATCATAGATTCATTAAAAAAAACTTATGGTTCACCAAATGGAAAGGTGTGAGGATTGGATACATTACCATATTGAGGTTAACGGAGAGATACAAACACATGTGAAATATATAATCACCAAAGACCTACGCAATACCAAGGGAAGACTACTCAACATTGTGTCATAACCTACATGGGAAAAGGATCCGAAGAAGAATAGATATATGTATATGTGTGAAAGAACCACATCTTGCACACCTAGAACAAACAAAACATTGTAATCAAGTTTGCTGTGATAAAAAATAAAAATTAAGTTAAAAATACCAACAAGAAGTAATGAGACATAAACTTAAAGGGCTTTTTCCTCGCACATTCCATTCTAATTTACAACCTAGAACACCACTTCCAGTAAGGCTCTGTTGCCCTAGTAACCAGATTTGGTAAAGGAGAAATGCTGCCGCCTTGTGGCCGATTCCCGCAAGAGCAGCTTTTAACCCACAGCTAATGGTCACTTACCATTCACAAGGACTCAGGGCTGTAAAGGACACCTGCCCTCAAAATTGTGCTGCGGTAGGGAATGGATAAAATTTTCAAAACAGGCAAAATTTGCAAGAAGATAGTATGAAGAGGTATGTTTTACTCACTCTCTTTTGAAAGAAAGGAAAATGTATAAAAGCTCAGCCTCAGGAAGTATTAGACTCATGCAATCTAATCTACAAAAAGTTTTCAACTCACACCAGTCGACTGACCATTGGCAAAAAGTCTACAAATAATAAATGCTGAAGAGCTCTTAGAGAACTGTGTACCCTCTAGCTGCTGGTGAGATGTAAGAGGGTTAAACGCTAATAATGACAACAGAAAGGAGCTGCGTTTAAAAGGAAAAATTGAGGTACCATTCAATCCAGCAGGCGCACCAATGGGCCTCTCACCTGAGAAGACCAGAATGAAGAAGACCCGGGCTGCAAAAGCTGCACTGCAGCCTGATTCACAATAGACAAGACAGTGAAGCAACTAAAATGTCCATCAACAGATGAAAGGATAAAGAAGAAGTGGTCCATGTACACAATGAATACTAGCCATGGAAAACAATGAAACACTGCTCTTTGAGGCACCATAGATGATCTTGGAGATAATCACAGAACATGAGGTAAGTCGGAAAGCAAAAGTCCTATATCCTATGATATCACTTATAGGCGTTATCTAATAACTGACACAAATGAACATATTTCCACACAGAAAGTCAATCACAGACTTATTAAAAAAAAACTATGCTTATCTGAAAGGAAAGGTGGGGGGAATGGATAAATGAAGATTAGCATTACCATATGTATACAAATATATATTATATACATATATCAAAAGACCAACCATATAGCAAGGAAGGATTATGGAACACTCTGTAATAATTTACACGGGAAGAGGATCTCTACCTAAATAGTTATATAGAATATGTAGATGAACCAGAGTGTGTACACCTTGGACGAGCAACATTCTAACCATTACCCCAATTGAAAAAATTAAAACAACGAACTAGGAGTAATGAGACATAAACTTATGAGGGGTTTTCCTGGCACATTCCATCCAAATTTAAAACCTAGGCAAACAACTTCCAGAACGGCTCTGCTGCCCTAGTACCCAGATTTGGGAATGGAGAAATGCTGCATCCTTGTGGCCGTTTTCCACAAGAGCAGCTTTAAACCCACTGCAAAAGGTCACTAAATATTCACCAATTGCAGGTCTGTAAATGACACCGGCCCTCCAAAAAATACTGAGGTCGAAAATCGACCAAAAAATTCCAGAGTGCAACCTTCCAAAAAGAAAATTTGAAGAGGTATATTATAGTCACACTTTTTTGCTTTTTTCTTTTAACAGAAAAGAAAAAGGCGTGGAAAAATGATGAATTGTAGGAATTTTTACAGACATGTAAACCCAAATTACAAAAACCTATCAGCTCACACCAGTCAGAACGGCCATCAACAAAAATGCTGCAAACAATAAATGCTGACGTGATTGTGGAGAAATGCGTACCCTCGATTCTAAGGGGGATGTGGTAAGAGCCGCTAATGAAAGCACAATTGAGGTGCCTTGAAAAGGTAAACGTTGACCTACCATACCAGTCAATCAATCATACCCACTGCTGTGTCTATCACCTGAGAAAATGAAAATCAAAAATCACAGGCTGGCAATCCTGCACTCCAGCAATATTTACCATAGGCAACACTTGGAAGCAACGAAACTGTCCATCAACAGAGGAATGCACCAAGAAGAAGTGGTCCGTGTACACAATGGAATATTAGCCATGGAAAACATTGAAGCACTGCTCTTTGAGGCACCATAGATGAGCCTGGAGATAATCACAAAACATGAAGTAGGTCGGACAGCAAAACACCTATATCCTATATGATCACTTATGGCATTATCTAATAACTGACACAGATGAACATATTTCCGAAGAGAAAGACACTCACAGGCTTAGAAAACAAACTATGCTCATCTGAAAGGAAAGGAGGGGGGAAATTGAGAAATGAAGATTAGTGTTATTATTCATATACAAATACATATTATACACATGTATCAAAAAGACCGAACATATAGCAAGGGAGGTCGACGGAACACTGTAATATTTTACATGGGAAGAGGATCTGTACATTAATAGATATACATAATGTACAAATGAACCAGATTGTGTACACCAAAGACAAACAATATTC
Source organism: Balaenoptera physalus (assembly GCF_965194825.1). Taxonomy (NCBI): domain Eukaryota; kingdom Metazoa; phylum Chordata; class Mammalia; order Artiodactyla; family Balaenopteridae; genus Balaenoptera; species Balaenoptera physalus. The sequence goes on from NW_028125344.1 coordinate 121,866, forward strand.
TAAACTTTACCCAGATTAAAAAAATTTTAAAAACCAAGAAGAAGTAATGAGACATAAACTTATGGGGATTTCTCCTGGCAAATTCCATTCTAATTTACAACCTAGGACAATGACTTCCAGAAAGGCTCTGCTGCCCTAGTACCCAGATTGGGGAATGGAGAAATGCTACCTCCTTGTGGCCGTTTCCCACAACAGCAGCTTTGAACCCACTGCAAAAGGTCACTAAATTTTCACCTACTTGCAGTTCTGTAAATGACACCTGCCCTCCAGAAAATTTCTGGGGTCAAAAATCGACCAAAAACTTCACAAGAGGGCAACCTTCGAAGAAGACAATTTCAAGAGCTATATTGTACTCACGGTTTTTTCTTTTAAGAGAAAAGCGAAAGGCGTAGGAATATGACGAATTTTAAAAATTTTAATGACATGCACACCCATATTACAAAAACCTATCAGCTCACAGCAGTCAGAATGGCCATTAGGAAATATGCTGCCAAAAATAAAAGGTGAAGGGAGTGTGGAGAAATGCGTACCTTCGGTTGTAAGGGGGGCATGTAAAGAGCCACTAATGAAAACACAATGTAGGTGCTTCAAAAAGGGAAACATTGAGCTACCAGTCAATCAATCACAACCACTGCTTGGCCTATCACCTGAGAAAATGAGAATCAAAAAGTCACAGGCTGGCAAACCTGTACGCCAGCAAGATTTACCATAGCCAGCACTTGGAAGCAATGAAAATGTCCATCAACCGAGGAATGCACCAAGAAGAAGTGGTCCACGTACACAATGGAATATTACTCTAATAATAAATATAAATTAAATTTAAAAACAAACAAAAGCCAGGAGACATCAACATTTGTGGGTTTATCCGGGCACATTGCACTCTAATTTATAACCGAAGAACACCACTGGCCGGTAGGTCTGTTTCCCTAGTACCAGCAAGGGGAACGTAGAAAGGCTGCCGCTCTCTGGCCGTTACCTGCAAAAGCAGGTTTAAAGCCTGAGCCAATGGTCACTTCATATGAACAAGTACTGCAGGGCTGTAAATGAAACCTGCCCTCAAAATGTCTTGAGGGAGATAATGGCCAAAATATTTCAAATGGTGACACATACTTTAAGAAAACACTTTGAAGAAATAAGCTCTAATCACAGCTGGAAAAGTAAAAGGGACATGTCTTAAAGCTCAATTTCAACGCATTATGAGACACATGCAAATTCAACCACAAAGAGGTATCAGCTCACACAACTCAGAATAACCATCAGCAAAAACTACAGAGAAAAAATCCTGAAGGTGCTGGGAAGAAATACATGCCCTCCACTTTAAGTGGGACGTAACCTGGAAAGAGCCACTAAGGAGAACAGAACAGAGGTGCCTTTAAAAGGTAAACATTGAGCTACCATATGATCCAGCAGACCTATTCCTGGACCTATAAACTAAGAAGACAGAATTGGAAGGACACAGCCACGCAAATCTGCATTGCATACTATTACAATAGCCAAGATATGGAAGTAACCAAAAAGTCCACCGACAGATGGGTGGACAAAGAAGAACTGCTACCTGTATAGATGGAATATGAGCTAGTGAAAAAATGAAACAATGCCATTTGCAGCACCATAGATGAGTCTAGAAGTAATCACGCAACTTGGAGTAAGTGAGAAAGCGAAAGACACATATCCTATCATATCACATATAGGGGTTACCTAAAAAATGATACAAACAAAGATATTTCCACAAACACTATCATAGATTCATTAAAAAAAACTTATGGTTCACCAAATGGAAAGGTGTGAGGATTGGATACATTACCATATTGAGGTTAACAGAGAGATACAAACACATGTGAAATATATAATCACCAAAGACCTACGCAATACCAAGGGAAGACTACTCAACATTGTGTCATAACCTACATGGGAAAAGGATCCGAAGAAGAATAGATATATGTATATGTGTGAAAGAACCACATCTTGCACACCTAGAACAAACAAAACATTGTAATCAAGTTTGCTGTGATAAAAAATAAAAATTAAGTTAAAAATACCAACAAGAAGTAATGAGACATAAACTTAAAGGGCTTTTTCCTCGCACATTCCATTCTAATTTACAACCTAGAACACCACTTCCAGTAAGGCTCTGTTGCCCTAGTAACCAGATTTGGTAAAGGAGAAATGCTGCCGCCTTGTGGCCGATTCCCGCAAGAGCAGCTTTTAACCCACAGCTAATGGTCACTTACCATTCACAAGGACTCAGGGCTGTAAAGGACACCTGCCCTCAAAATTGTGCTGCGGTAGGGAATGGATAAAATTTTCAAAACAGGCAAAATTTGCAAGAAGATAGTATGAAGAGGTATGTTTTACTCACTCTCTTTTGAAAGAAAGGAAAATGTATAAAAGCTCAGCCTCAGGAAGTATTAGACTCATGCAATCTAATCTACAAAAAGTTTTCAACTCACACCAGTCGACTGACCATTGGCAAAAAGTCTACAAATAATAAATGCTGAAGAGCTCTTAGAGAACTGTGTACCCTCTAGCTGCTGGTGAGATGTAAGAGGGTTAAACGCTAATAATGACAACAGAAAGGAGCTGCGTTTAAAAGGAAAAATTGAGGTACCATTCAATCCAGCAGGCGCACCAATGGGCCTCTCACCTGAGAAGACCAGAATGAAGAAGACCCGGGCTGCAAAAGCTGCACTGCAGCCTGATTCACAATAGACAAGACAGTGAAGCAACTAAAATGTCCATCAACAGATGAAAGGATAAAGAAGAAGTGGTCCATGTACACAATGAATACTAGCCATGGAAAACAATGAAACACTGCTCTTTGAGGCACCATAGATGATCTTGGAGATAATCACAGAACATGAGGTAAGTCGGAAAGCAAAAGTCCTATATCCTATGATATCACTTATAGGCGTTATCTAATAACTGACACAAATGAACATATTTCCACACAGAAAGTCAATCACAGACTTATTAAAAAAAAACTATGCTTATCTGAAAGGAAAGGTGGGGGGAATGGATAAATGAAGATTAGCATTACCATATGTATACAAATATATATTATATACATATATCAAAAGACCAACCATATAGCAAGGAAGGATTATGGAACACTCTGTAATAATTTACACGGGAAGAGGATCTCTACCTAAATAGTTATATAGAATATGTAGATGAACCAGAGTGTGTACACCTTGGACGAGCAACATTCTAACCATTACCCCAATTGAAAAAATTAAAACAACGAACTAGGAGTAATGAGACATAAACTTATGAGGGGTTTTCCTGGCACATTCCATCCAAATTTAAAACCTAGGCAAACAACTTCCAGAACGGCTCTGCTGCCCTAGTACCCAGATTTGGGAATGGAGAAATGCTGCATCCTTGTGGCCGTTTTCCACAAGAGCAGCTTTAAACCCACTGCAAAAGGTCACTAAATATTCACCAATTGCAGGTCTGTAAATGACACCGGCCCTCCAAAAAATACTGAGGTCGAAAACCGACCAAAAAATTCCAGAGTGCAACCTTCCAAAAAGAAAATTTGAAGAGGTATATTATAGTCACACTTTTTTGCTTTTTTCTTTTAACAGAAAAGAAAAAGGCGTGGAAAAATGATGAATTGTAGGAATTTTTACAGACATGTAAACCCAAATTACAAAAACCTATCAGCTCACACCAGTCAGAACGGCCATCAACAAAAATGCTGCAAACAATAAATGCTGACGTGATTGTGGAGAAATGCGTACCCTCGATTCTAAGGGGGATGTGGTAAGAGCCGCTAATGAAAGCACAATTGAGGTGCCTTGAAAAGGTAAACGTTGACCTACCATACCAGTCAATCAATCATACCCACTGCTGTGTCTATCACCTGAGAAAATGAAAATCAAAAATCACAGGCTGGCAATCCTGCACTCCAGCAATATTTACCATAGGTAACACTTGGAAGCAACGAAACTGTCCATCAACAGAGGAATGCACCAAGAAGAAGTGGTCCGTGTACACAATGGAATATTAGCCATGGAAAACATTGAAGCACTGCTCTTTGAGGCACCATAGATGAGCCTGGAGATAATCACAAAACATGAAGTAGGTCGGACAGCAAAACACCTATATCCTATATGATCACTTATGGCATTATCTAATAACTGACACAGATGAACATATTTCCGAAGAGAAAGACACTCACAGGCTTAGAAAACAAACTATGCTCATCTGAAAGGAAAGGAGGGGGGAAATTGAGAAATGAAGATTAGTGTTATTATTCATATACAAATACATATTATACACATGTATCAAAAAGACCGAACATATAGCAAGGGAGGTCGACGGAACACTGTAATATTTTACATGGGAAGAGGATCTGTACATTAATAGATATACATAATGTACAAATGAACCAGATTGTGTACACCAAAGACAAACAATATTCTAAACTTTACCCAGATTAAAAAAATTTTAAAAACCAAGAAGAAGTAATGAGACATAAACTTATGGGGATTTCTCCTGGCAAATTCCATTCTAATTTACAACCTAGGACAATGACTTCCAGAAAGGCTCTGCTGCCCTAGTACCCAGATTGGGGAATGGAGAAATGCTACCTCCTTGTGGCCGTTTCCCACAACAGCAGCTTTGAACCCACTGCAAAAGGTCACTAAATTTTCACCTACTTGCAGTTCTGTAAATGACACCTGCCCTCCAGAAAATTTCTGGGGTCAAAAATCGACCAAAAACTTCACAAGAGGGCAACCTTCGAAGAAGACAATTTCAAGAGCTATATTGTACTCACGGTTTTTTCTTTTAAGAGAAAAGCGAAAGGCGTAGGAATATGACGAATTTTAAAAATTTTAATGACATGCACACCCATATTACAAAAACCTATCAGCTCACAGCAGTCAGAATGGCCATTAGGAAATATGCTGCCAAAAATAAAAGGTGAAGGGAGTGTGGAGAAATGCGTACCTTCGGTTGTAAGGGGGGCATGTAAAGAGCCACTAATGAAAACACAATGTAGGTGCTTCAAAAAGGGAAACATTGAGCTACCAGTCAATCAATCACAACCACTGCTTGGCCTATCACCTGAGAAAATGAGAATCAAAAAGTCACAGGCTGGCAAACCTGTACGCCAGCAAGATTTACCATAGCCAGCACTTGGAAGCAATGAAAATGTCCATCAACCGAGGAATGCACCAAGAAGAAGTGGTCCACGTACACAATGGAATATTACTCTAATAATAAATATAAATTAAATTTAAAAACAAACAAAAGCCAGGAGACATCAACATTTGTGGGTTTATCCGGGCACATTGCACTCTAATTTATAACCGAAGAACACCACTGGCCGGTAGGTCTGTTTCCCTAGTACCAGCAAGGGGAACGTATAAAGGCTGCCGCTCTCTGGCCGTTACCTGCAAAAGCAGGTTTACAGCCTGAGCCAATGGTCACTTCATATGAACAAGTACTGCAGGGCTGTAAATGAAACCTGCCCTCAAAATGTCTTGAGGGAGATAATGGCCAAAATATTTCAAATGGTGACACATACTTTAAGAAAACACTTTGAAGAAATAAGCTCTAATCACAGCTGGAAAAGTAAAAGGGACATGGTCTTAAAGCTCAATTTCAACGCATTATGAGACACATGCAAATTCAACCACAAAGAGGTATCAGCTCACACAACTCAGAATAACCATCAGCAAAAACTACAGAGAAAAAATCCTGAAGGTGCTGGGAAGAAATACATGCCCTCCACTTTAAGTGGGACGTAACCTGGAAAGAGCCACTAAGGAGAACTGAACAGAGGTGCCTTTAAAAGGTAAACATTGAGCTACCATATGATCCAGCAGACCTATTCCTGGACCTATAAACTAAGAAGACAGAATTGGAAGGACACAGCCACGCAAATCTGCATTGCATACTATTACAATAGCCAAGATATGGAAGTAACCAAAAAGTCCACCGACAGATGGGTGGACAAAGAAGAACTGCTACCTGTATAGATGGAATATGAGCTAGTGAAAAAATGAAACAATGCCATTTGCAGCACCATAGATGAGTCTAGAAGTAATCACGCAACTTGGAGTAAGTGAGAAAGCGAAAGACACATATCCTATCATATCACATATAGGGGTTACCTAAAAAATGATACAAACAAAGATATTTCCACAAACACTATCATAGATTCATTAAAAAAAACTTATGGTTCACCAAATGGAAAGGTGTGAGGATTGGATACATTACCATATTGAGGTTAACAGAGAGATACAAACACATGTGAAATATATAATCACCAAAGACCTACGCAATACCAAGGGAAGACTACTCAACATTGTGTCATAACCTACATGGGAAAAGGATCCGAAGAAGAATAGATATATGTATATGTGTGAAAGAACCACATCTTGCACACCTAGAACAAACAAAACATTGTAATCAAGTTTGCTGTGATAAAAAATAAAAATTAAGTTAAAAATACCAACAAGAAGTAATGAGACATAAACTTAAAGGGCTTTTTCCTCGCACATTCCATTCTAATTTACAACCTAGAACACCACTTCCAGTAAGGCTCTGTTGCCCTAGTAACCAGATTTGGTAAAGGAGAAATGCTGCCGCCTTGTGGCCGATTCCCGCAAGAGCAGCTTTTAACCCACAGCTAATGGTCACTTACCATTCACAAGGACTCAGGGCTGTAAAGGACACCTGCCCTCAAAATTGTGCTGCGGTAGGGAATGGATAAAATTTTCAAAACAGGCAAAATTTGCAAGAAGATAGTATGAAGAGGTATGTTTTACTCACTCTCTTTTGAAAGAAAGGAAAATGTATAAAAGCTCAGCCTCAGGAAGTATTAGACTCATGCAATCTAATCTACAAAAAGTTTTCAACTCACACCAGTCGACTGACCATTGGCAAAAAGTCTACAAATAATAAATGCAGAAGAGCTCTTAGAGAACTGTGTACCCTCTAGCTGCTGGTGAGATGTAAGAGGGTTAAACGCTAATAATGACAACAGAAAGGAGCTGCGTTTAAAAGGAAAAATTGAGGTACCATTCAATCCAGCAGGCGCACCAATGGGCCTCTCACCTGAGAAGACCAGAATGAAGAAGACCCGGGCTGCAAAAGCTGCACTGCAGCCTGATTCACAATAGACAAGACAGTGAAGCAACTAAAATGTCCATCAACAGATGAAAGGATAAAGAAGAAGTGGTCCATGTACACAATGAATACTAGCCATGGAAAACAATGAAACACTGCTCTTTGAGGCACCATAGATGATCTTGGAGATAATCACAGAACATGAGGTAAGTCGGAAAGCAAAAGTCCTATATCCTATGATATCACTTATAGGCGTTATCTAATAACTGACACAAATGAACATATTTCCACACAGAAAGTCAATCACAGACTTATTAAAAAAAAACTATGCTTATCTGAAAGGAAAGGTGGGGGGAATGGATAAATGAAGATTAGCATTACCATATGTATACAAATATATATTATATACATATATCAAAAGACCAACCATATAGCAAGGAAGGATTATGGAACACTCTGTAATAATTTACACGGGAAGAGGATCTCTACCTAAATAGTTATATAGAATATGTAGATGAACCAGAGTGTGTACACCTTGGACGAGCAACATTCTAACCATTACCCCAATTGAAAAAATTAAAACAACGAACTAGGAGTAATGAGACATAAACTTATGAGGGGTTTTCCTGGCACATTCCATCCAAATTTAAAACCTAGGCAAACAACTTCCAGAACGGCTCTGCTGCCCTAGTACCCAGATTTGGGAATGGAGAAATGCTGCATCCTTGTGGCCGTTTTCCACAAGAGCAGCTTTAAACCCACTGCAAAAGGTCACTAAATATTCACCAATTGCAGGTCTGTAAATGACACCGGCCCTCCAAAAAATACTGAGGTCGAAAACCGACCAAAAAATTCCAGAGTGCAACCTTCCAAAAAGAAAATTTGAAGAGGTATATTATAGTCACACTTTTTTGCTTTTTTCTTTTAACAGAAAAGAAAAAGGCGTGGAAAAATGATGAATTGTAGGAATTTTTACAGACATGTAAACCCAAATTACAAAAACCTATCAGCTCACACCAGTCAGAACGGCCATCAACAAAAATGCTGCAAACAATAAATGCTGACGTGATTGTGGAGAAATGCGTACCCTCGATTCTAAGGGGGATGTGGTAAGAGCCGCTAATGAAAGCACAATTGAGGTGCCTTGAAAAGGTAAACGTTGACCTACCATACCAGTCAATCAATCATACCCACTGCTGTGTCTATCACCTGAGAAAATGAAAATCAAAAATCACAGGCTGGCAATCCTGCACTCCAGCAATATTTACCATAGGCAACACTTGGAAGCAACGAAACTGTCCATCAACAGAGGAATGCACCAAGAAGAAGTGGTCCGTGTACACAATGGAATATTAGCCATGGAAAACATTGAAGCACTGCTCTTTGAGGCACCATAGATGAGCCTGGAGATAATCACAAAACATGAAGTAGGTCGGACAGCAAAACACCTATATCCTATATGATCACTTATGGCATTATCTAATAACTGACACAGATGAACATATTTCCGAAGAGAAAGACACTCACAGGCTTAGAAAACAAACTATGCTCATCTGAAAGGAAAGGAGGGGGGAAATTGAGAAATGAAGATTAGTGTTATTATTCATATACAAATACATATTATACACATGTATCAAAAAGACCGAACATATAGCAAGGGAGGTCGACGGAACACTGTAATATTTTACATGGGAAGAGGATCTGTACATTAATAGATATACATAATGTACAAATGAACCAGATTGTGTACACCAAAGACAAACAATATTCTAAACTTTACCCAGATTAAAAAAATTTTAAAAACCAAGAAGAAGTAATGAGACATAAACTTATGGGGATTTCTCCTGGCAAATTCCATTCTAATTTACAACCTAGGACAATGACTTCCAGAAAGGCTCTGCTGCCCTAGTACCCAGATTGGGGAATGGAGAAATGCTACCTCCTTGTGGCCGTTTCCCACAACAGCAGCTTTGAACCCACTGCAAAAGGTCACTAAATTTTCACCTACTTGCAGTTCTGTAAATGACACCTGCCCTCCAGAAAATTTCTGGGGTCAAAAATCGACCAAAAACTTCACAAGAGGGCAACCTTCGAAGAAGACAATTTCAAGAGCTATATTGTACTCACGGTTTTTTCTTTTAAGAGAAAAGCGAAAGGCGTAGGAATATGACGAATTTTAAAAATTTTAATGACATGCACACCCATATTACAAAAACCTATCAGCTCACAGCAGTCAGAATGGCCATTAGGAAATATGCTGCCAAAAATAAAAGGTGAAGGGAGTGTGGAGAAATGCGTACCTTCGGTTGTAAGGGGGGCATGTAAAGAGCCACTAATGAAAACACAATGTAGGTGCTTCAAAAAGGGAAACATTGAGCTACCAGTCAATCAATCACAACCACTGCTTGGCCTATCACCTGAGAAAATGAGAATCAAAAAGTCACAGGCTGGCAAACCTGTACGCCAGCAAGATTTACCATAGCCAGCACTTGGAAGCAATGAAAATGTCCATCAACCGAGGAATGCACCAAGAAGAAGTGGTCCACGTACACAATGGAATATTACTCTAATAATAAATATAAATTAAATTTAAAAACAAACAAAAGCCAGGAGACATCAACATTTGTGGGTTTATCCGGGCACATTGCACTCTAATTTATAACCGAAGAACACCACTGGCCGGTAGGTCTGTTTCCCTAGTACCAGCAAGGGGAACGTAGAAAGGCTGCCGCTCTCTGGCCGTTACCTGCAAAAGCAGGTTTAAAGCCTGAGCCAATGGTCACTTCATATGAACAAGTACTGCAGGGCTGTAAATGAAACCTGCCCTCAAAATGTCTTGAGGGAGATAATGGCCAAAATATTTCAAATGGTGACACATACTTTAAGAAAACACTTTGAAGAAATAAGCTCTAATCACAGCTGGAAAAGTAAAAGGGACATGGTCTTAAAGCTCAATTTCAACGCATTATGAGACACATGCAAATTCAACCACAAAGAGGTATCAGCTCACACAACTCAGAATAACCATCAGCAAAAACTACAGAGAAAAAATCCTGAAGGTGCTGGGAAGAAATACATGCCCTCCACTTTAAGTGGGACGTAACCTGGAAAGAGCCACTAAGGAGAACTGAACAGAGGTGCCTTTAAAAGGTAAACATTGAGCTACCATATGATCCAGCAGACCTATTCCTGGACCTATAAACTAAGAAGACAGAATTGGAAGGACACAGCCACGCAAATCTGCATTGCATACTATTACAATAGCCAAGATATGGAAGTAACCAAAAAGTCCACCGACAGATGGGTGGACAAAGAAGAACTGCTACCTGTATAGATGGAATATGAGCTAGTGAAAAAATGAAACAATGCCATTTGCAGCACCATAGATGAGTCTAGAAGTAATCACGCAACTTGGAGTAAGTGAGAAAGCGAAAGACACATATCCTATCATATCACATATAGGGGTTACCTAAAAAATGATACAAACAAAGATATTTCCACAAACACTATCATAGATTCATTAAAAAAAACTTATGGTTCACCAAATGGAAAGGTGTGAGGATTGGATACATTACCATATTGAGGTTAACAGAGAGATACAAACACATGTGAAATATATAATCACCAAAGACCTACGCAATACCAAGGGAAGACTACTCAACATTGTGTCATAACCTACATGGGAAAAGGATCCGAAGAAGAATAGATATATGTATATGTGTGAAAGAACCACATCTTGCACACCTAGAACAAACAAAACATTGTAATCAAGTTTGCTGTGATAAAAAATAAAAATTAAGTTAAAAATACCAACAAGAAGTAATGAGACATAAACTTAAAGGGCTTTTTCCTCGCACATTCCATTCTAATTTACAACCTAGAACACCACTTCCAGTAAGGCTCTGTTGCCCTAGTAACCAGATTTGGTAAAGGAGAAATGCTGCCGCCTTGTGGCCGATTCCCGCAAGAGCAGCTTTTAACCCACAGCTAATGGTCACTTACCATTCACAAGGACTCAGGGCTGTAAAGGACACCTGCCCTCAAAATTGTGCTGCGGTAGGGAATGGATAAAATTTTCAAAACAGGCAAAATTTGCAAGAAGATAGTATGAAGAGGTATGTTTTACTCACTCTCTTTTGAAAGAAAGGAAAATGTATAAAAGCTCAGCCTCAGGAAGTATTAGACTCATGCAATCTAATCTACAAAAAGTTTTCAACTCACACCAGTCGACTGACCATTGGCAAAAAGTCTACAAATAATAAATGCTGAAGAGCTCTTAGAGAACTGTGTACCCTCTAGCTGCTGGTGAGATGTAAGAGGGTTAAACGCTAATAATGACAACAGAAAGGAGCTGCGTTTAAAAGGAAAAATTGAGGTACCATTCAATCCAGCAGGCGCACCAATGGGCCTCTCACCTGAGAAGACCAGAATGAAGAAGACCCGGGCTGCAAAAGCTGCACTGCAGCCTGATTCACAATAGACAAGACAGTGAAGCAACTAAAATGTCCATCAACAGATGAAAGGATAAAGAAGAAGTGGTCCATGTACACAATGAATACTAGCCATGGAAAACAATGAAACACTGCTCTTTGAGGCACCATAGATGATCTTGGAGATAATCACAGAACATGAGGTAAGTCGGAAAGCAAAAGTCCTATATCCTATGATATCACTTATAGGCGTTATCTAATAACTGACACAAATGAACATATTTCCACACAGAAAGTCAATCACAGACTTATTAAAAAAAAACTATGCTTATCTGAAAGGAAAGGTGGGGGGAATGGATAAATGAAGATTAGCATTACCATATGTATACAAATATATATTATATACATATATCAAAAGACCAACCATATAGCAAGGAAGGATTATGGAACACTCTGTAATAATTTACACGGGAAGAGGATCTCTACCTAAATAGTTATATAGAATATGTAGATGAACCAGAGTGTGTACACCTTGGACGAGCAACATTCTAACCATTACCCCAATTGAAAAAATTAAAACAACGAACTAGGAGTAATGAGACATAAACTTATGAGGGGTTTTCCTGGCACATTCCATCCAAATTTAAAACCTAGGCAAACAACTTCCAGAACGGCTCTGCTGCCCTAGTACCCAGATTTGGGAATGGAGAAATGCTGCATCCTTGTGGCCGTTTTCCACAAGAGCAGCTTTAAACCCACTGCAAAAGGTCACTAAATATTCACCAATTGCAGGTCTGTAAATGACACCGGCCCTCCAAAAAATACTGAGGTCGAAAACCGACCAAAAAATTCCAGAGTGCAACCTTCCAAAAAGAAAATTTGAAGAGGTATATTATAGTCACACTTTTTTGCTTTTTTCTTTTAACAGAAAAGAAAAAGGCGTGGAAAAATGATGAATTGTAGGAATTTTTACAGACATGTAAACCCAAATTACAAAAACCTATCAGCTCACACCAGTCAGAACGGCCATCAACAAAAATGCTGCAAACAATAAATGCTGACGTGATTGTGGAGAAATGCGTACCCTCGATTCTAAGGGGGATGTGGTAAGAGCCGCTAATGAAAGCACAATTGAGGTGCCTTGAAAAGGTAAACGTTGACCTACCATACCAGTCAATCAATCATACCCACTGCTGTGTCTATCACCTGAGAAAATGAAAATCAAAAATCACAGGCTGGCAATCCTGCACTCCAGCAATATTTACCATAGGCAACACTTGGAAGCAACGAAACTGTCCATCAACAGAGGAATGCACCAAGAAGAAGTGGTCCGTGTACACAATGGAATATTAGCCATGGAAAACATTGAAGCACTGCTCTTTGAGGCACCATAGATGAGCCTGGAGATAATCACAAAACATGAAGTAGGTCGGACAGCAAAACACCTATATCCTATATGATCACTTATGGCATTATCTAATAACTGACACAGATGAACATATTTCCGAAGAGAAAGACACTCACAGGCTTAGAAAACAAACTATGCTCATCTGAAAGGAAAGGAGGGGGGAAATTGAGAAATGAAGATTAGTGTTATTATTCATATACAAATACATATTATACACATGTATCAAAAAGACCGAACATATAGCAAGGGAGGTCGACGGAACACTGTAATATTTTACATGGGAAGAGGATCTGTACATTAATAGATATACATAATGTACAAATGAACCAGATTGTGTACACCAAAGACAAACAATATTCTAAACTTTACCCAGATTAAAAAAATTTTAAAAACCAAGAAGAAGTAATGAGACATAAACTTATGGGGATTTCTCCTGGCAAATTCCATTCTAATTTACAACCTAGGACAATGACTTCCAGAAAGGCTCTGCTGCCCTAGTACCCAGATTGGGGAATGGAGAAATGCTACCTCCTTGTGGCCGTTTCCCACAACAGCAGCTTTGAACCCACTGCAAAAGGTCACTAAATTTTCACCTACTTGCAGTTCTGTAAATGACACCTGCCCTCCAGAAAATTTCTGGGGTCAAAAATCGACCAAAAACTTCACAAGAGGGCAACCTTCGAAGAAGACAATTTCAAGAGCTATATTGTACTCACGGTTTTTTCTTTTAAGAGAAAAGCGAAAGGCGTAGGAATATGACGAATTTTAAAAATTTTAATGACATGCACACCCATATTACAAAAACCTATCAGCTCACAGCAGTCAGAATGGCCATTAGGAAATATGCTGCCAAAAATAAAAGGTGAAGGGAGTGTGGAGAAATGCGTACCTTCGGTTGTAAGGGGGGCATGTAAAGAGCCACTAATGAAAACACAATGTAGGTGCTTCAAAAAGGGAAACATTGAGCTACCAGTCAATCAATCACAACCACTGCTTGGCCTATCACCTGAGAAAATGAGAATCAAAAAGTCACAGGCTGGCAAACCTGTACGCCAGCAAGATTTACCATAGCCAGCACTTGGAAGCAATGAAAATGTCCATCAACCGAGGAATGCACCAAGAAGAAGTGGTCCACGTACACAATGGAATATTACTCTAATAATAAATATAAATTAAATTTAAAAACAAACAAAAGCCAGGAGACATCAACATTTGTGGGTTTATCCGGGCACATTGCACTCTAATTTATAACCGAAGAACACCACTGGCCGGTAGGTCTGTTTCCCTAGTACCAGCAAGGGGAACGTAGAAAGGCTGCCGCTCTCTGGCCGTTACCTGCAAAAGCAGGTTTAAAGCCTGAGCCAATGGTCACTTCATATGAACAAGTACTGCAGGGCTGTAAATGAAACCTGCCCTCAAAATGTCTTGAGGGAGATAATGGCCAAAATATTTCAAATGGTGACACATACTTTAAGAAAACACTTTGAAGAAATAAGCTCTAATCACAGCTGGAAAAGTAAAAGGGACATGTCTTAAAGCTCAATTTCAACGCATTATGAGACACATGCAAATTCAACCACAAAGAGGTATCAGCTCACACAACTCAGAATAACCATCAGCAAAAACTACAGAGAAAAAATCCTGAAGGTGCTGGGAAGAAATACATGCCCTCCACTTTAAGTGGGACGTAACCTGGAAAGAGCCACTAAGGAGAACAGAACAGAGGTGCCTTTAAAAGGTAAACATTGAGCTACCATATGATCCAGCAGACCTATTCCTGGACCTATAAACTAAGAAGACAGAATTGGAAGGACACAGCCACGCAAATCTGCATTGCATACTATTACAATAGCCAAGATATGGAAGTAACCAAAAAGTCCACCGACAGATGGGTGGACAAAGAAGAACTGCTACCTGTATAGATGGAATATGAGCTAGTGAAAAAATGAAACAATGCCATTTGCAGCACCATAGATGAGTCTAGAAGTAATCACGCAACTTGGAGTAAGTGAGAAAGCGAAAGACACATATCCTATCATATCACATATAGGGGTTACCTAAAAAATGATACAAACAAAGATATTTACACAAACACTATCATAGATTCATTAAAAAAACTTATGGTTGACCAAATGGAAAGGTGTGAGGATTGGATACATTACCATATTGAGGTTAACAGAGAGATACAAACACATGTGAAATATATAATCACCAAAGACCTACGCAATACCAAGGGAAGACTACTCAACATTGTGTCATAACCTACATGGGAAAAGGATCCGAAGAAGAATAGATATATGTATATGTGTGAAAGAACCACATCTTGCACACCTAGAACAAACAAAACATTGTAATCAAGTTTGCTGTGATAAATAATAAAAATTAAGTTAAAAATACCAACAAGAAGTAATGAGACATAAACTTAAAGAGCTTTTTCCTCGCACATTCCATTCTAATTTACAACCTAGAACACCACTTCCAGTAAGGCTCTGTTGCCCTAGTAACCAGATTTGGTAAAGGAGAAAGGCTGCCGCCTTGTGGCCAATTCCCGCCAGAGCAGCTTTTAAACCACAGCTAATGGTCACTTACCATTCACAAGGACTCAGGGCTGTAAAGGACACCTGCCCTCAAAATTGTGCTGAGGTAGGGAATGGATAAAAATTTCAAAACAGGCAAAATTTGCAAGAAGATAGTATGAAGAGGTATGTTTTACTCACTCTCTTTTTAAAGAAAGGAAAATGTATAAAAGCTCAGCTTCAGGAAGTATTAGACTCATGCAATCTAATCTACAAAAAGTTTTCAACTCACACCAGTCGACTGACCATTGGAAAAAAGACTACAAACAATAAATGCCTAAGAGGTTTTAGAGAACTGTGTACCCTCTAGCTGCTGGTGAGATGTAAAAGGGCTAAACGCTAATAATGAGAACAGAAAGGAGCTGCGTTTAAAAGGAAAAATTGAGGTACCATTTAATCCAGCAGGTGCACCAATGGGCCTCTCACCTGAGAAGACCAGAATGAAGAAGACCCGGGCTGCAAAAGCTGCACTGCAGCCTGATTCACAATAGACAAGGCAGTGAAACAACCAAAATGTCCATCAACAGATGAAAGGATAAAGAAGAAGTGGTCCATGTACACAATGAATAATAGCCATGGAAAACAATGAAACACTGCTCTTTGAGGCACCATAGATGATCTTGGAGATAATCACAGAACATGAGGTAAGTCGGAAAGCAAATGTCCTATATCCTACGATATCACTTATAGGCGTTATCTAATAACTGACACATGAACATATTTCCACAGAGAAAGTCAATCACAGACTTATTAAAAAAACTATGCTTATCTAAAAGGAAAGGTGGGGGGAATGGATAAATGAAGATTAGCGTTACCTTATGTATACAAATACATATTATAAACATATATCAAAAAGACTGACCAAATAGCAAGGAAGGTTTACGGAACACTCTGTAATACTTTACACGGGAAGAGGATCTCTACATAAATAGGTATATAGAATATGTAGATGAACCAGAGTGTGTACACCTTGGACAAGCAACATTCTAACCATTACGCCAATTGAAAAAATTAAAACAACAAACTAGGAGTAATGAGACATAAACTTATGGGGGGTTTTCCTGGCACATTCCATTCAAATTTACAACCTATACAAACGACTTCCAGAATGGTTCTGCTGCCCTAGTACCCAGATTTGGGAATGGAGAAATGCTGCATCCTTGTGGCCGTTTCCCATAACAGCAGCTTTAAACCCACTGCAAAAGGTCACTAAATATTCACCAATTGCAGTTCTGTAAATGACACCTGCCCTCCAAAAAATCCTGAGGCCGAAAATCGACCAAAAAATTCTAGAGTGCAACCTTCCAAAAAGAAAATTTGAAGAGGTATATTATACTCACACATTTTTGCTTTTTTCTTTTAACAGAAAAGAAAAAGGTGTGGAGAAATGATGAATTGTAGGAATTTTTACAGACATGTAAACCCAAATTACAAAAACCTATCGGCTCACACCAGTCAGAATGGCCATCAACAAAAATGCTGCAAACAATAAATGCTGACGTGATTGTGGAGAAATGCGTACCCTCGATTCTAAGGGGGACGTGGTAAGAGCCACTAATGAAAGCACAATTGAGGTGCCTTGAAAAGGTAAACGTTGAGCTACCATACCAGTCAATCAATCATACCCACTGCTGGGTCTACCACCTGAGAAAATGAAAATCATACATCACAGGCTGGCAAACCTGCACTCCAGCAATATTTACCATAGGCAACACTTGGAAGCAACGAAAATGTCCATCAACAGAGGAATGCACCAAGAAGAAGTGGTCCATGTACACAATGGAATATTAGCTATGGAAAACATTGAAGCACTGCTCTTTGAGGCACCATAGATGAGCCTGGAGATAATCACAAAACATGAAGTAGGTCGGAAAGCAAAAGACCTATATCCTATATTATCACTTATGGCATTATCTAATAACTGACACAGATGAACATATTTCCAAAGAGAAAGACACTCACAGGCTTAGAAAACAAACTATGCTCATCGAAAAGGAAAGGAGGGGGGAAATTGAGAAATGAAGATTAGTGTTACTATACATATACAAATACATAGTATATACATGTATCAAAAAGACCGAACATATAGCAAGGGAGGTCGACAGAACACTGTAATATTTTACATGGGAAGAGGATCTGTACATTAATAGACATACATAATGTATAAATGAACCAGATTGTGTACACCTAGGACAAACAATATTCTAAACTTTACCCAGATTAAAAAAATTTTAAAACCAAGAAGAAGTAATGAGACAGAAACTTATGGGGATTTCTCCTGGCAAATTCCATTCTAATTTACAACATAGGACAATGACTTCCAGAAAGGCTCTGCTGCCCTAGTACCCAGATTGGGGAATGGAGAAATGCTACCTCCTTGTGGCCGTTTCCCACAACAGCAGCTTTGAACCCCCTGCAAAAGGTGACTAAATTTTCACCAACTTGCATTTCTGTAAATGGCACCTGCCTTCCAGAAAATTTCTGGGGTCAAAAATCGACCAAAAACTTCAGAAGAGGGCAACCTTCGAAGAAGACAATTTCAAGAGCTATATTGTACTTACGGTTTTTTCTTTTAAGAGAAAAGAAAAAGGCATAGGAAGATGATGAATTTTAAAAATTTTAATGACATGCATACCCATATGACAAAAACCTATCAGCTCTCAGCAGTCAGAATGGCCATTAGGAATAATGCTGCAAAAAATAAACGGTGAAGGGAGTGAGGAGAAATGCGTACCCTCGGTTGTAAGGGGGGGCATGTAAAGAGCCACTAATGAAAACACAATGTAGGTGCTTTGAAAAGGGAAACATTGAGCTACCAGTCAATCAATCACAACCACTGCTTGGCCTATCACCTGAGAAAATGAGAATCAAAAAGTCACAGGCTGGCAAACCTGTATGCCAGCAATATTTACCATAGCCAGCACTTGGAAGCAATGAAAATGTCCATCAACCGAGGAATGCACCAAGAAGAAGTTGTCCACGTACACAATGGAATATTACTCTAATAATAAATATAAATTAAATTTAAAAACAAACAAAAGCAAGGGGACATCAACATTTGTGGGTTTATCCGGGCACATTGCACTCTAATTTATAACCGAAGAACACCACTGGCCGGTAGGTCTGTTTCCCTAGTACCAGCATGGGAAACGTAGAAAGGCTGCCGCTCTCTGGCCGTTACCTGCAAAAGCAGGTTTAAAGCCTGAGCTAATGGTCACTTCATAAGAACAAGTACTGCAGGGCTGTAAATGAAACCTGCCCTCAAAATGTCTTGAGGGAGATAATGGCCAAAATATTTCAAATGGTGACACATACTTTAAGAAAACACTTTGAAGAAATAAGCTCTAATCACAGCTGGAAAAATAAAAAGGACATGTCTTAAAGCTCAATTTCAACGCATTATGAGACACGTGCAAATTCAACCACAAAGAGGTATCAGCTCACACCACTCAGAATAATCATCAGCAAAAACTACAAAGAATAAATCCTGAAGGTGCTGGGAAGAAATACATGCCCTCCACTTTAAGTGGGACGTAACCTGGAAAGAGCCACTAAGGAGAACAGAACAGAGGTGCCTTTAAAAGGTAAACACTGAGCTACCATATGATCCAGCAGACCTATTCCTGGACCTATAAACTAAGAAGACAGAATTGGAAGGACACAGCCACGCAAATCTGCATTGCATACTATTACAATAGCCAAGATATGGAAGTAACCAAAACGCCCATCGACAGATGGGTGGACAAAGAAGAACTGCTACCTGTACAGATGGAATATGATCTAGTGAAAAAATGAAACAATGCCATTTGCAGCACCATAGATGAGTCTAGAAGTAATCACGCAACTTGGAGTAAGTGAGAAAGCGAAAGACACATATCCTATCATATCACATATAGAGGTTACCTAAAAAATGATACAAACAAAGATATTTCCACAGACAAACACTATCATAGATACATTAAAAAAACTTATGGTTGACCAAATGGAAAGGTGTGAGGATTGGATACATTACCATATTGAGGTTAACAGAGAGATACAAACACATGTGAAATATATAATCACCAAAGACCTATGCAATACCAAGAGAAGACTACTCAACATTGTGTCATAACCTACATGGGAAAAGGATCCGAAGAAGAATAGATATATGTATATGTGTGAAAGAACCACATCTTGCACACCTCGAACAAACAAAACATTGTAATCAAGTTTGCTGTGATAAATAATAAAAATTAAGTTAAAAATACCAACAAGAAGTAATGAGACATAAACTTAAAGAGCTTTTTCCTCGCACATTCCATTCTAATTTACAACCTAGAACACCACTTCCAGTAAGGCTCTGTTGCCCTAGTAACCAGATTTGGTAAAGGAGAAAGGCTGCCGCCTTGTGGCCAATTCCCGCCAGAGCAGCTTTTAAACCACAGCTAATGGTCACTTACCATTCACAAGGACTCAGGGCTGTAAAGGACACCTGCCCTCAAAATTGTGCTGAGGTAGGGAATGGATAAAAATTTCAAAACAGGCAAAATTTGCAAGAAGATAGTATGAAGTGGTATGTTTTACTCACTCTCTTTTTAAAGAAAGGAAAATGTATAAAAGCTCAGCTTCAGGAAGTATTAGACTCATGCAATCTAATCTACAAAAAGTTTTCAACTCACACCAGTCGACTGACCATTGGAAAAAAGACTACAAACAATAAATGCCTAAGAGGTTTTAGAGAACTGTGTACCCTCTAGCTGCTGGTGAGATGTAAAAGGGTTAAACGCTAATAATGAGAACAGAAAGGAGCTGCGTTTAAAAGGAAAAATTGAGGTACCATTTAATCCAGCAGGTGCACCAATGGGCCTCTCACCTGAGAAGACCAGAATGAAGAAGACCCGGGCTGCAAAAGCTGCACTGCAGCCTGATTCACAATAGACAAGGCAGTGAAACAACCAAAATGTCCATCAACAGATGAAAGGATAAAGAAGAAGTGGTCCATGTACACAATGAATAATAGCCATGGAAAACAATGAAACACTGCTCTTTGAGGCACCATAGATGATCTTGGAGATAATCACAGAACATGAAGTAAGTCGGAAAGCAAATGTCCTATATCCTACGATATCACTTATAGGCGTTATCTAATAACTGACACATGAACATATTTCCACAGAGAAAGTCAATCACAGACTTATTAAAAAAACTATGCTTATCTAAAAGGAAAGGTGGGGGGAATGGATAAATGAAGATTAGCGTTACCTTATGTATACAAATACATATTATAAACATATATCAAAAAGACTGACCAAATAGCAAGGAAGGTTTACGGAACACTCTGTAATACTTTACACGGGAAGAGGATCTCTACATAAATAGGTATATAGAATATGTAGATGAACCAGAGTGTGTACACCTTGGACAAGCAACATTCTAACCATTACGCCAATTGAAAAAATTAAAACAACAAACTAGGAGTAATGAGACATAAACTTATGGGGGGTTTTCCTGGCACATTCCATTCAAATTTACAACCTATACAAACGACTTCCAGAATGGTTCTGCTGCCCTATTACCCAGATTTGGGAATGGAGAAATGCTGCATCCTTGTGGCCGTTTCCCACAACAGCAGCTTTAAACCCACTGCAAAAGGTCACTAAATATTCACCAATTGCAGTTCTGTAAATGACACCTGCCCTCCAAAAAATCCTGAGGCCGAAAATCGACCAAAAAATTCTAGAGTGCAACCTTCCAAAAAGAAAATTTGAAGAGGTATATTATACTCACACATTTTTGCTTTTTTCTTTTAACAGAAAAGAAAAAGGTGTGGAGAAATGATGAATTGTAGGAATTTTTACAGACATGTAAACCCAAATTACAAAAACCTATCAGCTCACACCAGTCAGAATGGCCATCAACAAAAATGCTGCAAACAATAAATGCTGACGTGATTGTGGAGAAATGCGTACCCTCGATTCTAAGGGGGACGTGGTAAGAGCCACTAATGAAAGCACAATTGAGGTGCCTTGAAAAGGTAAACGTTGAGCTACCATACCAGTCAATCAATCATACCCACTGCTGGGTCTACCACCTGAGAAAATGAAAATCATACATCACAGGCTGGCAAACCTGCACTCCAACAATATTTACCATAGGCAACACTTGGAAGCAACGAAAATGTCCATCAACAGAGGAATGCACCAAGAAGAAGTGGTCCATGTACACAATGGAATATTAGCTATGGAAAACATTGAAGCACTGCTCTTTGAGGCACCATAGATGAGCCTGGAGATAATCACAAAACATGAAGTAGGTCGGAAAGCAAAAGACCTATATCCTATATTATCACTTATGGCATTATCTAATAACTGACACAGATGAACATATTTCCAAAGAGAAAGACACTCACAGGCTTAGAAAACAAACTATGCTCATCGAAAAGGAAAGGAGGGGGGAAATTGAGAAATGAAGATTAGTGTTACTATACATATACAAATACATAGTATATACATGTATCAAAAAGACCGAACATATAGCAAGGGAGGTCGACAGAACACTGTAATATTTTACATGGGAAGAGGATCTGTACATTAATAGACATACATAATGTATAAATGAACCAGATTGTGTACACCTAGGACAAACAATATTCTAAACTTTACCCAGGTTAAAAAAATTTTAAAACCAAGAAGAAGTAATGAGACAGAAACTTATGGGGATTTCTCCTGGCAAATTCCATTCTAATTTACAACCTAGGACAATGACTTCCAGAAAGGCTCTGCTGCCCTAGTACCCAGATTGGGGAATGGAGAAATGCTACCTCCTTGTGGCCGTTTCCCACAACAGCAGCTTTGAACCCACTGCAAAAGGTGACTAAATTTTCACCAACTTGCATTTCTGTAAATGGCACCTGCCTTCCAGAAAATTTCTGGGGTCAAAAATCGACCAAAAACTTCAGAAGAGGGCAACCTTCGAAGAAGACAATTTCAAGAGCTATATTGTACTCACGGTTTTTTCTTTTAAGAGAAAAGAAAAAGGCATAGGAAGATGATGAATTTTAAAAATTTTAATGACATGCATACCCATATGACAAAAACCTATCAGCCCTCAGCAGTCAGAATGGCCATTAGGAATAATGCTGCAAAAAATAAACGGTGAAGGGAGTGAGGAGAAATGCGTACCCTCGGTTGTAAGGGGGGGCATGTAAAGAGCCACTAATGAAAACACAATGTAGGTGCTTTGAAAAGGGAAACATTGAGCTACCAGTCAATCAATCACAACCACTGCTTGGCCTATCACCTGAGAAAAAGAGAATCAAAAAGTCACAGGCTGGCAAACCTGTACGCCAGCAACATTTACCATAGCCAGCACTTGGAAGCAATGAAAATGTCCATCAACCGAGGAATGCACCAAGAAGAAGTGGTCCACGTACACAATGGAATATTACTCTAATAATAAATATAAATTAAATTTAAAAACAAACAAAAGCAAGGAGACATCAACATTTGTGGGTTTATCCGGGCACATTGCACTCTAATTTATAACCGAAGGACACCACTGGCCGGTAGGTCTGTTTCCCTAGTACCAGCATGGGAAACGTAGAAAGGCTGCCGCTCTCTGGCCGTTACCTGCAAAAGCAGGTTTAAAGCCTGAGCTAATGGTCACTTCATAAGAACAAGTACTGCAGGGCTGTAAATGAAACCTGCCCTCAAAATGTCTTGAGGGAGATAATGGCCAAAATATTTCAAATGGTGACACATACTTTAAGAAAACACTTTGAAGAAATAAGCTCTAATCACAGCTGGAAAAATAAAAAGGACATGTCTTAAAGCTCAATTTCAACGCATTATGAGACACGTGCAAATTCAACCACAAAGAGGTATCAGCTCACACCACTCAGAATAATCATCAGCAAAAACTACAAAGAATAAATCCTGAAGGTGCTGGGAAGAAATACATGCCCTCCACTTTAAGTGGGACGTAACCTGGAAAGAGCCACTAAGGAGAACAGAACAGAGGTGCCTTTAAAAGGTAAACACTGAGCTACCATATGATCCAGCAGACCTATTCCTGGACCTATAAACTAAGAAGACAGAATTGGAAGGACACAGCCACGCAAATCTGCATTGCATACTATTACAATAGCCAAGATATGGAAGTAACCAAAACGCCCATCGACAGATGGGTGGACAAAGAAGAACTGCTACCTGTACAGATGGAATATGATCTAGTGAAAAAATGAAACAATGCCATTTGCAGCACCATAGATGAGTCTAGAAGTAATCACGCAACTTGGAGTAAGTGAGAAAGCGAAAGACACATATCCTATCATATCACATATAGAGGTTACCTAAAAAATGATACAAACAAAGATATTTCCACAGACAAACACTATCATAGATACATTAAAAAAACTTATGGTTGACCAAATGGAAAGGTGTGAGGATTGGATACATTACCATATTGAGGTTAACAGAGAGATACAAACACATGTGAAATATATAATCACCAAAGACCTATGCAATACCAAGAGAAGACTACTCAACATTGTGTCATAACCTACATGGGAAAAGGATCCGAAGAAGAATAGATATATGTATATGTGTGAAAGAACCACATCTTGCACACCTCGAACAAACAAAACATTGTAATCAAGTTTGCTGTGATAAATAATAAAAATTAAGTTAAAAATACCAACAAGAAGTAATGAGACATAAACTTAAAGAGCTTTTTCCTCGCACATTCCATTCTAATTTACAACCTAGAACACCACTTCCAGTAAGGCTCTGTTGCCCTAGTAACCAGATTTGGTAAAGGAGAAAGGCTGCCGCCTTGTGGCCAATTCCCGCCAGAGCAGCTTTTAAACCACAGCTAATGGTCACTTACCATTCACAAGGACTCAGGGCTGTAAAGGACACCTGCCCTCAAAATTGTGCTGAGGTAGGGAATGGATAAAAATTTCAAAACAGGCAAAATTTGCAAGAAGATAGTATGAAGAGGTATGTTTTACTCACTCTCTTTTTAAAGAAAGGAAAATGTATAAAAGCTCAGCTTCAGGAAGTATTAGACTCATGCAATCTAATCTACAAAAAGTTTTCAACTCACACCAGTCGACTGACCATTGGAAAAAAGACTACAAACAATAAATGCCTAAGAGGTTTTAGAGAACTGTGTACCCTCTAGCTGCTGGTGAGATGTAAAAGGGTTAAACGCTAATAATGAGAACAGAAAGGAGCTGCGTTTAAAAGGAAAAATTGAGGTACCATTTAATCCAGCAGGTGCACCAATGGGCCTCTCACCTGAGAAGACCAGAATGAAGAAGACCCGGGCTGCAAAAGCTGCACTGCAGCCTGATTCACAATAGACAAGGCAGTGAAACAACCAAAATGTCCATCAACAGATGAAAGGATAAAGAAGAAGTGGTCCATGTACACAATGAATAATAGCCATGGAAAACAATGAAACACTGCTCTTTGAGGCACCATAGATGATCTTGGAGATAATCACAGAACATGAAGTAAGTCGGAAAGCAAATGTCCTATATCCTACGATATCACTTATAGGCGTTATCTAATAACTGACACATGAACATATTTCCACAGAGAAAGTCAATCACAGACTTATTAAAAAAACTATGCTTATCTAAAAGGAAAGGTGGGGGGAATGGATAAATGAAGATTAGCGTTACCTTATGTATACAAATACATATTATAAACATATATCAAAAAGACTGACCAAATAGCAAGGAAGGTTTACGGAACACTCTGTAATACTTTACACGGGAAGAGGATCTCTACATAAATAGGTATATAGAATATGTAGATGAACCAGAGTGTGTACACCTTGGACAAGCAACATTCTAACCATTACGCCAATTAAAAAAATTAAAACAACAAACTAGGAGTAATGAGACATAAACTTATGGGGGGTTTTCCTGGCACATTCCATTCAAATTTACAACCTATACAAACGACTTCCAGAATGGTTCTGCTGCCCTATTACCCAGATTTGGGAATGGAGAAATGCTGCATCCTTGTGGCCGTTTCCCACAACAGCAGCTTTAAACCCACTGCAAAAGGTCACTAAATATTCACCAATTGCAGTTCTGTAAATGACACCTGCCCTCCAAAAAATCCTGAGGCCGAAAATCGACCAAAAAATTCTAGAGTGCAACCTTCCAAAAAGAAAATTTGAAGAGGTATATTATACTCACACATTTTTGCTTTTTTCTTTTAACAGAAAAGAAAAAGGTGTGGAGAAATGATGAATTGTAGGAATTTTTACAGACATGTAAACCCAAATTACAAAAACCTATCAGCTCACACCAGTCAGAATGGCCATCAACAAAAATGCTGCAAACAATAAATGCTGACGTGATTGTGGAGAAATGCGTACCCTCGATTCTAAGGGGGACGTGGTAAGAGCCACTAATGAAAGCACAATTGAGGTGCCTTGAAAAGGTAAACGTTGAGCTACCATACCAGTCAATCAATCATACCCACTGCTGGGTCTACCACCTGAGAAAATGAAAATCATACATCACAGGCTGGCAAACCTGCACTCCAGCAATATTTACCATAGGCAACACTTGGAAGCAACGAAAATGTCCATCAACAGAGGAATGCACCAAGAAGAAGTGGTCCATGTACACAATGGAATATTAGCTATGGAAAACATTGAAGCACTGCTCTTTGAGGCACCATAGATGAGCCTGGAGATAATCACAAAACATGAAGTAGGTCGGAAAGCAAAAGACCTATATCCTATATTATCACTTATGGCATTATCTAATAACTGACACAGATGAACATATTTCCAAAGAGAAAGACACTCACAGGCTTAGAAAACAAACTATGCTCATCGAAAAGGAAAGGAGGGGGGAAATTGAGAAATGAAGATTAGTGTTACTATACATATACAAATACATAGTATATACATGTATCAAAAAGACCGAACATATAGCAAGGGAGGTCGACAGAACACTGTAATATTTTACATGGGAAGAGGATCTGTACATTAATAGACATACATAATGTATAAATGAACCAGATTGTGTACACCTAGGACAAACAATATTCTAAACTTTACCCAGGTTAAAAAAATTTTAAAACCAAGAAGAAGTAATGAGACAGAAACTTATGGGGATTTCTCCTGGCAAATTCCATTCTAATTTACAACCTAGGACAATGACTTCCAGAAAGGCTCTGCTGCCCTAGTACCCAGATTGGGGAATGGAGAAATGCTACCTCCTTGTGGCCGTTTCCCACAACAGCAGCTTTGAACCCACTGCAAAAGGTGACTAAATTTTCACCAACTTGCATTTCTGTAAATGGCACCTGCCTTCCAGAAAATTTCTGGGGTCAAAAATCGACCAAAAACTTCAGAAGAGGGCAACCTTCGAAGAAGACAATTTCAAGAGCTATATTGTACTCACGGTTTTTTTCTTTTAAGAGAAAAGAAAAAGGCATAGGAAGATGATGAATTTTAAAAATTTTAATGACATGCATACCCATATGACAAAAACCTATCAGCTCTCAGCAGTCAGAATGGCCATTAGGAATAATGCTGCAAAAAATAAACGGTGAAGGGAGTGAGGAGAAATGCGTACCCTCGGTTGTAAGGGGGGGCATGTAAAGAGCCACTAATGAAAACACAATGTAGGTGCTTTGAAAAGGGAAACATTGAGCTACCAGTCAATCAATCACAACCACTGCTTGGCCTATCACCTGAGAAAATGAGAATCAAAAAGTCACAGGCTGGCAAACCTGTACGCCAGCAACATTTACCATAGCCAGCACTTGGAAGCAATGAAAATGTCCATCAACCGAGGAATGCACCAAGAAGAAGTGGTCCACGTACACAATGGAATATTACTCTAATAATAAATATAAATTAAATTTAAAAACAAACAAAAGCAAGGAGACATCAACATTTGTGGGTTTATCCGGGCACATTGCACTCTAATTTATAACCGAAGGACACCACTGGCCGGTAGGTCTGTTTCCCTAGTACCAGCATGGGAAACGTAGAAAGGCTGCCGCTCTCTGGCCGTTACCTGCAAAAGCAGGTTTAAAGCCTGAGCTAATGGTCACTTCATAAGAACAAGTACTGCAGGGCTGTAAATGAAACCTGCCCTCAAAATGTCTTGAGGGAGATAATGGCCAAAATATTTCAAATGGTGACACATACTTTAAGAAAACACTTTGAAGAAATAAG
Organism: Balaenoptera physalus; assembly: GCF_965194825.1. NCBI lineage: Eukaryota > Metazoa > Chordata > Mammalia > Artiodactyla > Balaenopteridae > Balaenoptera > Balaenoptera physalus. The sequence goes on from NW_028125344.1 coordinate 149,558, forward strand.
CTCTAATCACAGCTGGAAAAATAAAAAGGACATGTCTTAAAGCTCAATTTCAACGCATTATGAGACACGTGCAAATTCAACCACAAAGAGGTATCAGCTCACACCACTCAGAATAATCATCAGCAAAAACTACAAAGAATAAATCCTGAAGGTGCTGGGAAGAAATACATGCCCTCCACTTTAAGTGGGACGTAACCTGGAAAGAGCCACTAAGGAGAACAGAACAGAGGTGCCTTTAAAAGGTAAACACTGAGCTACCATATGATCCAGCAGACCTATTCCTGGACCTATAAACTAAGAAGACAGAATTGGAAGGACACAGCCACGCAAATCTGCATTGCATACTATTACAATAGCCAAGATATGGAAGTAACCAAAACGCCCATCGACAGATGGGTGGACAAAGAAGAACTGCTACCTGTACAGATGGAATATGATCTAGTGAAAAAATGAAACAATGCCATTTGCAGCACCATAGATGAGTCTAGAAGTAATCACGCAACTTGGAGTAAGTGAGAAAGCGAAAGACACATATCCTATCATATCACATATAGAGGTTACCTAAAAAATGATACAAACAAAGATATTTCCACAGACAAACACTATCATAGATACATTAAAAAAACTTATGGTTGACCAAATGGAAAGGTGTGAGGATTGGATACATTACCATATTGAGGTTAACAGAGAGATACAAACACATGTGAAATATATAATCACCAAAGACCTATGCAATACCAAGAGAAGACTACTCAACATTGTGTCATAACCTACATGGGAAAAGGATCCGAAGAAGAATAGATATATGTATATGTGTGAAAGAACCACATCTTGCACACCTCGAACAAACAAAACATTGTAATCAAGTTTGCTGTGATAAATAATAAAAATTAAGTTAAAAATACCAACAAGAAGTAATGAGACATAAACTTAAAGAGCTTTTTCCTCGCACATTCCATTCTAATTTACAACCTAGAACACCACTTCCAGTAAGGCTCTGTTGCCCTAGTAACCAGATTTGGTAAAGGAGAAAGGCTGCCGCCTTGTGGCCAATTCCCGCCAGAGCAGCTTTTAAACCACAGCTAATGGTCACTTACCATTCACAAGGACTCAGGGCTGTAAAGGACACCTGCCCTCAAAATTGTGCTGAGGTAGGGAATGGATAAAAATTTCAAAACAGGCAAAATTTGCAAGAAGATAGTATGAAGAGGTATGTTTTACTCACTCTCTTTTTAAAGAAAGGAAAATGTATAAAAGCTCAGCTTCAGGAAGTATTAGACTCATGCAATCTAATCTACAAAAAGTTTTCAACTCACACCAGTCGACTGACCATTGGAAAAAAGACTACAAACAATAAATGCCTAAGAGGTTTTAGAGAACTGTGTACCCTCTAGCTGCTGGTGAGATGTAAAAGGGTTAAACGCTAATAATGAGAACAGAAAGGAGCTGCGTTTAAAAGGAAAAATTGAGGTACCATTTAATCCAGCAGGTGCACCAATGGGCCTCTCACCTGAGAAGACCAGAATGAAGAAGACCCGGGCTGCAAAAGCTGCACTGCAGCCTGATTCACAATAGACAAGGCAGTGAAACAACCAAAATGTCCATCAACAGATGAAAGGATAAAGAAGAAGTGGTCCATGTACACAATGAATAATAGCCATGGAAAACAATGAAACACTGCTCTTTGAGGCACCATAGATGATCTTGGAGATAATCACAGAACATGAAGTAAGTCGGAAAGCAAATGTCCTATATCCTACGATATCACTTATAGGCGTTATCTAATAACTGACACATGAACATATTTCCACAGAGAAAGTCAATCACAGACTTATTAAAAAAACTATGCTTATCTAAAAGGAAAGGTGGGGGGAATGGATAAATGAAGATTAGCGTTACCTTATGTATACAAATACATATTATAAACATATATCAAAAAGACTGACCAAATAGCAAGGAAGGTTTACGGAACACTCTGTAATACTTTACACGGGAAGAGGATCTCTACATAAATAGGTATATAGAATATGTAGATGAACCAGAGTGTGTACACCTTGGACAAGCAACATTCTAACCATTACGCCAATTGAAAAAATTAAAACAACAAACTAGGAGTAATGAGACATAAACTTATGGGGGGTTTTCCTGGCACATTCCATTCAAATTTACAACCTATACAAACGACTTCCAGAATGGTTCTGCTGCCCTATTACCCAGATTTGGGAATGGAGAAATGCTGCATCCTTGTGGCCGTTTCCCACAACAGCAGCTTTAAACCCACTGCAAAAGGTCACTAAATATTCACCAATTGCAGTTCTGTAAATGACACCTGCCCTCCAAAAAATCCTGAGGCCGAAAATCGACCAAAAAATTCTAGAGTGCAACCTTCCAAAAAGAAAATTTGAAGAGGTATATTATACTCACACATTTTTGCTTTTTTCTTTTAACAGAAAAGAAAAAGGTGTGGAGAAATGATGAATTGTAGGAATTTTTACAGACATGTAAACCCAAATTACAAAAACCTATCAGCTCACACCAGTCAGAATGGCCATCAACAAAAATGCTGCAAACAATAAATGCTGACGTGATTGTGGAGAAATGCGTACCCTCGATTCTAAGGGGGACGTGGTAAGAGCCACTAATGAAAGCACAATTGAGGTGCCTTGAAAAGGTAAACGTTGAGCTACCATACCAGTCAATCAATCATACCCACTGCTGGGTCTACCACCTGAGAAAATGAAAATCATACATCACAGGCTGGCAAACCTGCACTCCAACAATATTTACCATAGGCAACACTTGGAAGCAACGAAAATGTCCATCAACAGAGGAATGCACCAAGAAGAAGTGGTCCATGTACACAATGGAATATTAGCTATGGAAAACATTGAAGCACTGCTCTTTGAGGCACCATAGATGAGCCTGGAGATAATCACAAAACATGAAGTAGGTCGGAAAGCAAAAGACCTATATCCTATATTATCACTTATGGCATTATCTAATAACTGACACAGATGAACATATTTCCAAAGAGAAAGACACTCACAGGCTTAGAAAACAAACTATGCTCATCGAAAAGGAAAGGAGGGGGGAAATTGAGAAATGAAGATTAGTGTTACTATACATATACAAATACATAGTATATACATGTATCAAAAAGACCGAACATATAGCAAGGGAGGTCGACAGAACACTGTAATATTTTACATGGGAAGAGGATCTGTACATTAATAGACATACATAATGTATAAATGAACCAGATTGTGTACACCTAGGACAAACAATATTCTAAACTTTACCCAGGTTAAAAAAATTTTAAAACCAAGAAGAAGTAATGAGACAGAAACTTATGGGGATTTCTCCTGGCAAATTCCATTCTAATTTACAACCTAGGACAATGACTTCCAGAAAGGCTCTGCTGCCCTAGTACCCAGATTGGGGAATGGAGAAATGCTACCTCCTTGTGGCCGTTTCCCACAACAGCAGCTTTGAACCCACTGCAAAAGGTGACTAAATTTTCACCAACTTGCATTTCTGTAAATGGCACCTGCCTTCCAGAAAATTTCTGGGGTCAAAAATCGACCAAAAACTTCAGAAGAGGGCAACCTTCGAAGAAGACAATTTCAAGAGCTATATTGTACTCACGGTTTTTTCTTTTAAGAGAAAAGAAAAAGGCATAGGAAGATGATGAATTTTAAAAATTTTAATGACATGCATACCCATATGACAAAAACCTATCAGCCCTCAGCAGTCAGAATGGCCATTAGGAATAATGCTGCAAAAAATAAACGGTGAAGGGAGTGAGGAGAAATGCGTACCCTCGGTTGTAAGGGGGGGCATGTAAAGAGCCACTAATGAAAACACAATGTAGGTGCTTTGAAAAGGGAAACATTGAGCTACCAGTCAATCAATCACAACCACTGCTTGGCCTATCACCTGAGAAAAAGAGAATCAAAAAGTCACAGGCTGGCAAACCTGTACGCCAGCAACATTTACCATAGCCAGCACTTGGAAGCAATGAAAATGTCCATCAACCGAGGAATGCACCAAGAAGAAGTGGTCCACGTACACAATGGAATATTACTCTAATAATAAATATAAATTAAATTTAAAAACAAACAAAAGCAAGGAGACATCAACATTTGTGGGTTTATCCGGGCACATTGCACTCTAATTTATAACCGAAGGACACCACTGGCCGGTAGGTCTGTTTCCCTAGTACCAGCATGGGAAACGTAGAAAGGCTGCCGCTCTCTGGCCGTTACCTGCAAAAGCAGGTTTAAAGCCTGAGCTAATGGTCACTTCATAAGAACAAGTACTGCAGGGCTGTAAATGAAACCTGCCCTCAAAATGTCTTGAGGGAGATAATGGCCAAAATATTTCAAATGGTGACACATACTTTAAGAAAACACTTTGAAGAAATAAGCTCTAATCACAGCTGGAAAAATAAAAAGGACATGTCTTAAAGCTCAATTTCAACGCATTATGAGACACGTGCAAATTCAACCACAAAGAGGTATCAGCTCACACCACTCAGAATAATCATCAGCAAAAACTACAAAGAATAAATCCTGAAGGTGCTGGGAAGAAATACATGCCCTCCACTTTAAGTGGGACGTAACCTGGAAAGAGCCACTAAGGAGAACAGAACAGAGGTGCCTTTAAAAGGTAAACACTGAGCTACCATATGATCCAGCAGACCTATTCCTGGACCTATAAACTAAGAAGACAGAATTGGAAGGACACAGCCACGCAAATCTGCATTGCATACTATTACAATAGCCAAGATATGGAAGTAACCAAAACGCCCATCGACAGATGGGTGGACAAAGAAGAACTGCTACCTGTACAGATGGAATATGATCTAGTGAAAAAATGAAACAATGCCATTTGCAGCACCATAGATGAGTCTAGAAGTAATCACGCAACTTGGAGTAAGTGAGAAAGCGAAAGACACATATCCTATCATATCACATATAGAGGTTACCTAAAAAATGATACAAACAAAGATATTTCCACAGACAAACACTATCATAGATACATTAAAAAAACTTATGGTTGACCAAATGGAAAGGTGTGAGGATTGGATACATTACCATATTGAGGTTAACAGAGAGATACAAACACATGTGAAATATATAATCACCAAAGACCTATGCAATACCAAGAGAAGACTACTCAACATTGTGTCATAACCTACATGGGAAAAGGATCCGAAGAAGAATAGATATATGTATATGTGTGAAAGAACCACATCTTGCACACCTCGAACAAACAAAACATTGTAATCAAGTTTGCTGTGATAAATAATAAAAATTAAGTTAAAAATACCAACAAGAAGTAATGAGACATAAACTTAAAGAGCTTTTTCCTCGCACATTCCATTCTAATTTACAACCTAGAACACCACTTCCAGTAAGGCTCTGTTGCCCTAGTAACCAGATTTGGTAAAGGAGAAAGGCTGCCGCCTTGTGGCCAATTCCCGCCAGAGCAGCTTTTAAACCACAGCTAATGGTCACTTACCATTCACAAGGACTCAGGGCTGTAAAGGACACCTGCCCTCAAAATTGTGCTGAGGTAGGGAATGGATAAAAATTTCAAAACAGGCAAAATTTGCAAGAAGATAGTATGAAGAGGTATGTTTTACTCACTCTCTTTTTAAAGAAAGGAAAATGTATAAAAGCTCAGCTTCAGGAAGTATTAGACTCATGCAATCTAATCTACAAAAAGTTTTCAACTCACACCAGTCGACTGACCATTGGAAAAAAGACTACAAACAATAAATGCCTAAGAGGTTTTAGAGAACTGTGTACCCTCTAGCTGCTGGTGAGATGTAAAAGGGTTAAACGCTAATAATGAGAACAGAAAGGAGCTGCGTTTAAAAGGAAAAATTGAGGTACCATTTAATCCAGCAGGTGCACCAATGGGCCTCTCACCTGAGAAGACCAGAATGAAGAAGACCCGGGCTGCAAAAGCTGCACTGCAGCCTGATTCACAATAGACAAGGCAGTGAAACAACCAAAATGTCCATCAACAGATGAAAGGATAAAGAAGAAGTGGTCCATGTACACAATGAATAATAGCCATGGAAAACAATGAAACACTGCTCTTTGAGGCACCATAGATGATCTTGGAGATAATCACAGAACATGAAGTAAGTCGGAAAGCAAATGTCCTATATCCTACGATATCACTTATAGGCGTTATCTAATAACTGACACATGAACATATTTCCACAGAGAAAGTCAATCACAGACTTATTAAAAAAACTATGCTTATCTAAAAGGAAAGGTGGGGGGAATGGATAAATGAAGATTAGCGTTACCTTATGTATACAAATACATATTATAAACATATATCAAAAAGACTGACCAAATAGCAAGGAAGGTTTACGGAACACTCTGTAATACTTTACACGGGAAGAGGATCTCTACATAAATAGGTATATAGAATATGTAGATGAACCAGAGTGTGTACACCTTGGACAAGCAACATTCTAACCATTACGCCAATTAAAAAAATTAAAACAACAAACTAGGAGTAATGAGACATAAACTTATGGGGGGTTTTCCTGGCACATTCCATTCAAATTTACAACCTATACAAACGACTTCCAGAATGGTTCTGCTGCCCTATTACCCAGATTTGGGAATGGAGAAATGCTGCATCCTTGTGGCCGTTTCCCACAACAGCAGCTTTAAACCCACTGCAAAAGGTCACTAAATATTCACCAATTGCAGTTCTGTAAATGACACCTGCCCTCCAAAAAATCCTGAGGCCGAAAATCGACCAAAAAATTCTAGAGTGCAACCTTCCAAAAAGAAAATTTGAAGAGGTATATTATACTCACACATTTTTGCTTTTTTCTTTTAACAGAAAAGAAAAAGGTGTGGAGAAATGATGAATTGTAGGAATTTTTACAGACATGTAAACCCAAATTACAAAAACCTATCAGCTCACACCAGTCAGAATGGCCATCAACAAAAATGCTGCAAACAATAAATGCTGACGTGATTGTGGAGAAATGCGTACCCTCGATTCTAAGGGGGACGTGGTAAGAGCCACTAATGAAAGCACAATTGAGGTGCCTTGAAAAGGTAAACGTTGAGCTACCATACCAGTCAATCAATCATACCCACTGCTGGGTCTACCACCTGAGAAAATGAAAATCATACATCACAGGCTGGCAAACCTGCACTCCAGCAATATTTACCATAGGCAACACTTGGAAGCAACGAAAATGTCCATCAACAGAGGAATGCACCAAGAAGAAGTGGTCCATGTACACAATGGAATATTAGCTATGGAAAACATTGAAGCACTGCTCTTTGAGGCACCATAGATGAGCCTGGAGATAATCACAAAACATGAAGTAGGTCGGAAAGCAAAAGACCTATATCCTATATTATCACTTATGGCATTATCTAATAACTGACACAGATGAACATATTTCCAAAGAGAAAGACACTCACAGGCTTAGAAAACAAACTATGCTCATCGAAAAGGAAAGGAGGGGGGAAATTGAGAAATGAAGATTAGTGTTACTATACATATACAAATACATAGTATATACATGTATCAAAAAGACCGAACATATAGCAAGGGAGGTCGACAGAACACTGTAATATTTTACATGGGAAGAGGATCTGTACATTAATAGACATACATAATGTATAAATGAACCAGATTGTGTACACCTAGGACAAACAATATTCTAAACTTTACCCAGGTTAAAAAAATTTTAAAACCAAGAAGAAGTAATGAGACAGAAACTTATGGGGATTTCTCCTGGCAAATTCCATTCTAATTTACAACCTAGGACAATGACTTCCAGAAAGGCTCTGCTGCCCTAGTACCCAGATTGGGGAATGGAGAAATGCTACCTCCTTGTGGCCGTTTCCCACAACAGCAGCTTTGAACCCACTGCAAAAGGTGACTAAATTTTCACCAACTTGCATTTCTGTAAATGGCACCTGCCTTCCAGAAAATTTCTGGGGTCAAAAATCGACCAAAAACTTCAGAAGAGGGCAACCTTCGAAGAAGACAATTTCAAGAGCTATATTGTACTCACGGTTTTTTTCTTTTAAGAGAAAAGAAAAAGGCATAGGAAGATGATGAATTTTAAAAATTTTAATGACATGCATACCCATATGACAAAAACCTATCAGCTCTCAGCAGTCAGAATGGCCATTAGGAATAATGCTGCAAAAAATAAACGGTGAAGGGAGTGAGGAGAAATGCGTACCCTCGGTTGTAAGGGGGGGCATGTAAAGAGCCACTAATGAAAACACAATGTAGGTGCTTTGAAAAGGGAAACATTGAGCTACCAGTCAATCAATCACAACCACTGCTTGGCCTATCACCTGAGAAAATGAGAATCAAAAAGTCACAGGCTGGCAAACCTGTACGCCAGCAACATTTACCATAGCCAGCACTTGGAAGCAATGAAAATGTCCATCAACCGAGGAATGCACCAAGAAGAAGTGGTCCACGTACACAATGGAATATTACTCTAATAATAAATATAAATTAAATTTAAAAACAAACAAAAGCAAGGAGACATCAACATTTGTGGGTTTATCCGGGCACATTGCACTCTAATTTATAACCGAAGGACACCACTGGCCGGTAGGTCTGTTTCCCTAGTACCAGCATGGGAAACGTAGAAAGGCTGCCGCTCTCTGGCCGTTACCTGCAAAAGCAGGTTTAAAGCCTGAGCTAATGGTCACTTCATAAGAACAAGTACTGCAGGGCTGTAAATGAAACCTGCCCTCAAAATGTCTTGAGGGAGATAATGGCCAAAATATTTCAAATGGTGACACATACTTTAAGAAAACACTTTGAAGAAATAAGCTCTAATCACAGCTGGAAAAATAAAAAGGACATGTCTTAAAGCTCAATTTCAACGCATTATGAGACACGTGCAAATTCAACCACAAAGAGGTATCAGCTCACACCACTCAGAATAATCATCAGCAAAAACTACAAAGAATAAATCCTGAAGGTGCTGGGAAGAAATACATGCCCTCCACTTTAAGTGGGACGTAACCTGGAAAGAGCCACTAAGGAGAACAGAACAGAGGTGCCTTTAAAAGGTAAACACTGAGCTACCATATGATCCAGCAGACCTATTCCTGGACCTATAAACTAAGAAGACAGAATTGGAAGGACACAGCCACGCAAATCTGCATTGCATACTATTACAATAGCCAAGATATGGAAGTAACCAAAACGCCCATCGACAGATGGGTGGACAAAGAAGAACTGCTACCTGTACAGATGGAATATGATCTAGTGAAAAAATGAAACAATGCCATTTGCAGCACCATAGATGAGTCTAGAAGTAATCACGCAACTTGGAGTAAGTGAGAAAGCGAAAGACACATATCCTATCATATCACATATAGAGGTTACCTAAAAAATGATACAAACAAAGATATTTCCACAGACAAACACTATCATAGATACATTAAAAAAACTTATGGTTGACCAAATGGAAAGGTGTGAGGATTGGATACATTACCATATTGAGGTTAACAGAGAGATACAAACACATGTGAAATATATAATCACCAAAGACCTATGCAATACCAAGAGAAGACTACTCAACATTGTGTCATAACCTACATGGGAAAAGGATCCGAAGAAGAATAGATATATGTATATGTGTGAAAGAACCACATCTTGCACACCTCGAACAAACAAAACATTGTAATCAAGTTTGCTGTGATAAATAATAAAAATTAAGTTAAAAATACCAACAAGAAGTAATGAGACATAAACTTAAAGAGCTTTTTCCTCGCACATTCCATTCTAATTTACAACCTAGAACACCACTTCCAGTAAGGCTCTGTTGCCCTAGTAACCAGATTTGGTAAAGGAGAAAGGCTGCCGCCTTGTGGCCAATTCCCGCCAGAGCAGCTTTTAAACCACAGCTAATGGTCACTTACCATTCACAAGGACTCAGGGCTGTAAAGGACACCTGCCCTCAAAATTGTGCTGAGGTAGGGAATGGATAAAAATTTCAAAACAGGCAAAATTTGCAAGAAGATAGTATGAAGAGGTATGTTTTACTCACTCTCTTTTTAAAGAAAGGAAAATGTATAAAAGCTCAGCTTCAGGAAGTATTAGACTCATGCAATCTAATCTACAAAAAGTTTTCAACTCACACCAGTCGACTGACCATTGGAAAAAAGACTACAAACAATAAATGCCTAAGAGGTTTTAGAGAACTGTGTACCCTCTAGCTGCTGGTGAGATGTAAAAGGGTTAAACGCTAATAATGAGAACAGAAAGGAGCTGCGTTTAAAAGGAAAAATTGAGGTACCATTTAATCCAGCAGGTGCACCAATGGGCCTCTCACCTGAGAAGACCAGAATGAAGAAGACCCGGGCTGCAAAAGCTGCACTGCAGCCTGATTCACAATAGACAAGGCAGTGAAACAACCAAAATGTCCATCAACAGATGAAAGGATAAAGAAGAAGTGGTCCATGTACACAATGAATAATAGCCATGGAAAACAATGAAACACTGCTCTTTGAGGCACCATAGATGATCTTGGAGATAATCACAGAACATGAGGTAAGTCGGAAAGCAAATGTCCTATATCCTACGATATCACTTATAGGCGTTATCTAATAACTGACACATGAACATATTTCCACAGAGAAAGTCAATCACAGACTTATTAAAAAAACTATGCTTATCTAAAAGGAAAGGTGGGGGGAATGGATAAATGAAGATTAGCGTTACCTTATGTATACAAATACATATTATAAACATATATCAAAAAGACTGACCAAATAGCAAGGAAGGTTTACGGAACACTCTGTAATACTTTACACGGGAAGAGGATCTCTACATAAATAGGTATATAGAATATGTAGATGAACCAGAGTGTGTACACCTTGGACAAGCAACATTCTAACCATTACGCCAATTGAAAAAATTAAAACAACAAACTAGGAGTAATGAGACATAAACTTATGGGGGGTTTTCCTGGCACATTCCATTCAAATTTACAACCTATACAAACGACTTCCAGAATGGTTCTGCTGCCCTAGTACCCAGATTTGGGAATGGAGAAATGCTGCATCCTTGTGGCCGTTTCCCACAACAGCAGCTTTAAACCCACTGCAAAAGGTCACTAAATATTCACCAATGGCAGTTCTGTAAATGACACCTGCCCTCCAAAAAATCCTGAGGCCGAAAATCAACCAAAAAATTCTAGAGTGCAACCTTCCAAAAAGAAAATTTGAAGAGGTATATTATACTCACACATTTTTGCTTTTTTCTTTTAACAGAAAAGAAAAAGGTGTGGAGAAATGATGAATTGTAGGAATTTTTACAGACATGTAAACCCAAATTACAAAAACCTATCAGCTCACACCAGTCAGAATGGCCATCAACAAAAATGCTGCAAACAATAAATGCTGACGTGGTTGTGGAGAAATGTGTACCCTCGATTCTAAGGGGGACGTGGTAAGAGCCACTAATGAAAGCACAATTGAGGTGCCTTGAAAAGGTAAACGTTGAGCTACCATACCAGTCAATCAATCATACCCACTGCTGGGTCTACCACCTGAGAAAATGAAAATCATACATCACAGGCTGGCAAACCTGCACTCCAGCAATATTTACCATAGGCAACACTTGGAAGCAACGAAACTGTCCCTCAACAGAGGAATGCACCAAGAAGAAGTGGTCCATGTACACAATGGAATATTAGCTATGGAAAACATTGAAGCACTGCTCTTTGAGGCACCATAGATGAGCCTGGAGATAATCACAAAACATGAAGTAGGTCGGAAAGCAAAAGACCTATATCCTATATTATCACTTATGGCATTATCTAATAACTGACACAGATGAACATATTTCCAAAGAGAAAGACACTCACAGGCTTAGAAAACAAACTATGCTCATCGAAAAGGAAAGGAGGGGGGAAATTGAGAAATGAATATTAGTGTTACTATACATATACAAATACATAGTATATACATGTATCAAAAAGACCGAACATATAGCAAGGGAGGTCGACAGAACACTGTAATATTTTACATGGGAAGAGGATCTGTACATTAATAGACATACATAATGTATAAATGAAGCAGATTGTGTACACCTAGGACAAACAATATTCTAAACTTTACCCAGATTAAAAAAATTTTAAAACCAAGAAGAAGTAATGAGACAGAAACTTATGGGGATTTCTCCTGGCAAATTCCATTCTAATTTACAACATAGGACAATGACTTCCAGAAAGGCTCTGCTGCCCTAGTACCCAGATTGGGGAATGGAGAAATGCTACCTCCTTGTGGCCGTTTCCCACAACAGCAGCTTTGAACCCACTGCAAAAGGTGACTAAATTTTCACCAACTTGCATTTCTGTAAATGGCACCTGCCTTCCAGAAAATTTCTGGGGTCAAAAATCGACCAAAAACTTCAGAAGAGGGCAACCTTCGAAGAAGACAATTTCAAGAGCTATATTGTACTCACGGTTATTTCTTTTAAGAGAAAAGAAAAAGGCATAGGAAGATGATGAATTTTAAAAATTTTAATGACATGCATACCCATATGACAAAAACCTATCAGCTCTCAGCAGTCAGAATGGCCATTAGGAATAATGCTGCAAAAAATAAACGGTGAAGGGAGTGAGGAGAAATGCGTACCCTCGGTTGTAAGGGGGGGCATGTAAAGAGCCACTAATGAAAACACAATGTAGGTGCTTTGAAAAGGGAAACATTGAGCTACCAGTCAATCAATCACAACCACTGCTTGGCCTATCACCTGAGAAAATGAGAATCAAAAAGTCACAGTCTGGCAAACCTGTATGCCAGCAATATTTACCATAGCCAGCACTTGGAAGCAATGAAAATGTCCATCAACCGAGGAATGCACCAAGAAGAAGTTGTCCACGTACACAATGGAATATTACTCTAATAATAAATATAAATTAAATTTAAAAACAAACAAAAGCAAGGAGACATCAACATTTGTGGGTTTATCCGGGCACATTGCACTCTAATTTATAACCGAAGGACACCACTGGCCGGTAGGTCTGTTTCCCTAGTACCAGCATGGGAAACGTAGAAAGGCTGCCGCTCTCTGGCCGTTACCTGCAAAAGCAGGTTTAAAGCCTGAGCTAATGGTCACTTCATAAGAACAAGTACTGCAGGGCTGTAAATGAAACCTGCCCTCAAAATGTCTTGAGGGAGATAATGGCCAAAATATTTCAAATGGTGACACATACTTTAAGAAAACACTTTGAAGAAATAAGCTCTAATCACAGCTGGAAAAATAAAAAGGACATGTCTTAAAGCTCAATTTCAACGCATTATGAGACACGTGCAAATTCAACCACAAAGAGGTATCAGCTCACACCACTCAGAATAATCATCAGCAAAAACTACAAAGAATAAATCCTGAAGGTGCTGGGAAGAAATACATGCCCTCCACTTTAAGTGGGACGTAACCTGGAAAGAGCCACTAAGGAGAACAGAACAGAGGTGCCTTTAAAAGGTAAACACTGAGCTACCATATGATCCAGCAGACCTATTCCTGGACCTATAAACTAAGAAGACAGAATTGGAAGGACACAGCCACGCAAATCTGCATTGCATACTATTACAATAGCCAAGATATGGAAGTAACCAAAACGCCCATCGACAGATGGGTGGACAAAGAAGAACTGCTACCTGTACAGATGGAATATGATCTAGTGAAAAAATGAAACAATGCCATTTGCAGCACCATAGATGAGTCTAGAAGTAATCACGCAACTTGGAGTAAGTGAGAAAGCAAAAGACACATATCCTATCATATCACATATAGAGGTTACCTAAAAAATGATACAAACAAAGATATTTCCACAGACAAACACTATCATAGATACATTAAAAAAACTTATGGTTGACCAAATGGAAAGGTGTGAGGATTGGATACATTACCATATTGAGGTTAACAGAGAGATACAAACACATGTGAAATATATAATCACCAAAGACCTATGCAATACCAAGAGAAGACTACTCAACATTGTGTCATAACCTACATGGGAAAAGGATCCGAAGAAGAATAGATATATGTATATGTGTGAAAGAACCACATCTTGCACACCTAGAACAAACAAAACATTGTAATCAAGTTTGCTGTGATAAATAATAAAAATTAAGTTAAAAATACCAACAAGAAGTAATGAGACATAAACTTAAAGAGCTTTTTCCTCGCACATTCCATTCTAATTTACAACCTAGAACACCACTTCCAGTAAGGCTCTGTTGCCCTAGTAACCAGATTTGGTAAAGGAGAAAGGCTGCCGCCTTGTGGCCAATTCCCGCCAGAGCAGCTTTTAAACCACAGCTAATGGTCACTTACCATTCACAAGGACTCAGGGCTGTAAAGGACACCTGCCCTCAAAATTGTGCTGAGGTAGGGAATGGATAAAAATTTCAAAACAGGCAAAATTTGCAAGAAGATAGTATGAAGAGGTATGTTTTACTCACTCTCTTTTTAAAGAAAGGAAAATGTATAAAAGCTCAGCTTCAGGAAGTATTAGACTCATGCAATCTAATCTACAAAAAGTTTTCAACTCACACCAGTCGACTGACCATTGGAAAAAAGACTACAAACAATAAATGCCTAAGAGGTTTTAGAGAACTGTGTACCCTCTAGCTGCTGGTGAGATGTAAAAGGGTTAAACGCTAATAATGAGAACAGAAAGGAGCTGCGTTTAAAAGGAAAAATTGAGGTACCATTTAATCCAGCAGGTGCACCAATGGGCCTCTCACCTGAGAAGACCAGAATGAAGAAGACCCGGGCTGCAAAAGCTGCACTGCAGCCTGATTCACAATAGACAAGGCAGTGAAACAACCAAAATGTCCATCAACAGATGAAAGGATAAAGAAGAAGTGGTCCATGTACACAATGAATAATAGCCATGGAAAACAATGAAACACTGCTCTTTGAGGCACCATAGATGATCTTGGAGATAATCACAGAACATGAGGTAAGTCGGAAAGCAAATGTCCTATATCCTACGATATCACTTATAGGCGTTATCTAATAACTGACACATGAACATATTTCCACAGAGAAAGTCAATCACAGACTTATTAAAAAAACTATGCTTATCTAAAAGGAAAGGTGGGGGGAATGGATAAATGAAGATTAGCGTTACCTTATGTATACAAATACATATTATAAACATATATCAAAAAGACTGACCAAATAGCAAGGAAGGTTTACGGAACACTCTGTAATACTTTACACGGGAAGAGGATCTCTACATAAATAGGTATATAGAATATGTAGATGAACCAGAGTGTGTACACCTTGGACAAGCAACATTCTAACCATTACGCCAATTGAAAAAATTAAAACAACAAACTAGGAGTAATGAGACATAAACTTATGGGGGGTTTTCCTGGCACATTCCATTCAAATTTACAACCTATACAAACGACTTCCAGAATGGTTCTGCTGCCCTAGTACCCAGATTTGGGAATGGAGAAATGCTGCATCCTTGTGGCCGTTTCCCACAACAGCAGCTTTAAACCCACTGCAAAAGGTCACTAAATATTCACCAATGGCAGTTCTGTAAATGACACCTGCCCTCCAAAAAATCCTGAGGCCGAAAATCGACCAAAAAATTCTAGAGTGCAACCTTCCAAAAAGAAAATTTGAAGAGGTATATTATACTCACACATTTTTGCTTTTTTCTTTTAACAGAAAAGAAAAAGGTGTGGAGAAATGATGAATTGTAGGAATTTTTACAGACATGTAAACCCAAATTACAAAAACCTATCAGCTCACACCAGTCAGAATGGCCATCAACAAAAATGCTGCAAACAATAAATGCTGACGTGATTGTGGAGAAATGCGTACCCTCGATTCTAAGGGGGACGTGGTAAGAGCCACTAATGAAAGCACAATTGAGGTGCCTTGAAAAGGTAAACGTTGAGCTACCATACCAGTCAATCAATCATACCCACTGCTGGGTCTACCACCTGAGAAAATGAAAATCATACATCACAGGCTGGCAAACCTGCACTCCAGCAATATTTACCATAGGCAACACTTGGAAGCAACGAAACTGTCCATCAACAGAGGAATGCACCAAGAAGAAGTGGTCCATGTACACAATGGAATATTAGCTATGGAAAACATTGAAGCACTGCTCTTTGAGGCACCATAGATGAGCCTGGAGATAATCACAAAACATGAAGTAGGTCGGAAAGCAAAAGACCTATATCCTATATGATCACTTATGGCATTATCTAATAACTGACACAGATGAACATATTTCCAAAGAGAAAGACACTCACAGGCTTAGAAAACAAACTATGCTCATCGAAAAGGAAAGGAGGGGGGAAATTGAGAAATGAAGATTAGTGTTACTATACATATACAAATACATAGTATATACATGTATCAAAAAGACCGAACATATAGCAAGGGAGGTCGACAGAACACTGTAATATTTTACATGGGAAGAGGATCTGTACATTAATAGACATACATAATGTATAAATGAAGCAGATTGTGTACACCTAGGACAAACAATATTCTAAACTTTACCCAGATTAAAAAAATTTTAAAACCAAGAAGAAGTAATGAGACAGAAACTTATGGGGATTTCTCCTGGCAAATTCCATTCTAAATTACAACATAGGACAATGACTTCCAGAAAGGCTCTGCTGCCCTAGTACCCAGATTGGGGAATGGAGAAATGCTACCTCCTTGTGGCCGTTTCCCACAACAGCAGCTTTGAACCCACTGCAAAAGGTGACTAAATTTTCACCAACTTGCATTTCTGTAAATGGCACCTGCCTTCCAGAAAATTTCTGGGGTCAAAAATCGACCAAAAACTTCAGAAGAGGGCAACCTTCGAAGAAGACAGTTTCAAGAGCTATATTGTACTCACGGTTTTTTCTTTTAAGAGAAAAGAAAAAGGCATAGGAAGATGATGAATTTTAAAAATTTTAATGACATGCATACCCATATGACAAAAACCTATCAGCTCTCAGCAGTCAGAATGGCCATTAGGAATAATGCTGCAAAAAATAAACGGTGAAGGGAGTGAGGAGAAATGCGTACCCTCGGTTGTAAGGGGGGGCATGTAAAGAGCCACTAATGAAAACACAATGTAGGTGCTTTGAAAAGGGAAACATTGAGCTACCAGTCAATCAATCACAACCACTGCTTGGCCTATCACCTGAGAAAATGAGAATCAAAAAGTCACAGTCTGGTAAACCTGTATGCCAGCAATATTTACCATAGCCAGCACTTGGAAGCAATGAAAATGTCCATCAACCGAGGAATGCACCAAGAAGAAGTTGTCCACGTACACAATGGAATATTACTCTAATAATAAATATAAATTAAATTTAAAAACAAACAAAAGCAAGGAGACATCAACATTTGTGGGTTTATCCGGGCACATTGCACTCTAATTTATAACCGAAGGACACCACTGGCCGGTAGGTCTGTTTCCCTAGTACCAGCATGGGAAACGTAGAAAGGCTGCCGCTCTCTGGCCGTTACCTGCAAAAGCAGGTTTAAAGCCTGAGCTAATGGTCACTTCATAAGAACAAGTACTGCAGGGCTGTAAATGAAACCTGCCCTCAAAATGTCTTGAGGGAGATAATGGCCAAAATATTTCAAATGGTGACACATACTTTAAGAAAACACTTTGAAGAAATAAGCTCTAATCACAGCTGGAAAAATAAAAAGGACATGTCTTAAAGCTCAATTTCAACGCATTATGAGACACGTGCAAATTCAACCACAAAGAGGTATCAGCTCACACCACTCAGAATAATCATCAGCAAAAACTACAAAGAATAAATCCTGAAGGTGCTGGGAAGAAATACATGCCCTCCACTTTAAGTGGGACGTAACCTGGAAAGAGCCACTAAGGAGAACAGAACAGAGGTGCCTTTAAAAGGTAAACACTGAGCTACCATATGATCCAGCAGACCTATTCCTGGACCTATAAACTAAGAAGACAGAATTGGAAGGACACAGCCACGCAAATCTGCATTGCATACTATTACAATAGCCAAGATATGGAAGTAACCAAAACGCCCATCGACAGATGGGTGGACAAAGAAGAACTGCTACCTGTACAGATGGAATATGAGCTAGTGAAAAAATGAAACAATGCCATTTGCAGAACCATAGATGAGTCTAGAAGTAATCACGCAACTTGGAGTAAGTGAGAAAGCGAAAGACACATATCCTATCATATCACATATAGAGGTTACCTAAAGAATGATACAAACAAAGATATTTCCACAGACAAACACTATCATAGATACATTAAAAAAACTTATGGTTGAACAAATGGAAAGGTGTGAGGATTGGATACATTACCATATTGAGGTTAACAGAGAGATACAAACACATGTGAAATATATAATCACCAAAGACCTATGCAATACCAAGAGAAGACTACTCAACATTGTGTCATAACCTACATGGGAAAAGGATCCGAAGAAGAATAGATATATGTATATGTGTGAAAGAACCACATCTTGCACACCTAGAACAAACAAAACATTGTAATCAAGTTTGCTGTGATAAATAATAAAAATTAAGTTAAAAATACCAACAAGAAGTAATGAGACATAAACTTAAAGAGCTTTTTCCTCGCACATTCCATTCTAATTTACAACCTAGAACACCACTTCCAGTAAGGCTCTGTTGCCCTAGTAACCAGATTTGGTAAAGGAGAAAGGCTGCCGCCTTGTGGCCAATTCCCGCCAGAGCAGCTTTTAAACCACAGCTAATGGTCACTTACCATTCACAAGGACTCAGGGCTGTAAAGGACACCTGCCCTCAAAATTGTGCTGAGGTAGGGAATGGATAAAAATTTCAAAACAGGCAAAATTTGCAAGAAGATAGTATGAAGAGGTATGTTTTACTCACTCTCTTTTTAAAGAAAGGAAAATGTATAAAAGCTCAGCCTCAGGAAGTATTAGACTCATGCAATCTAATCTACAAAAAGTTTTCAACTCACACCAGTCGACTGACCATTGGAAAAAAGACTACAAACAATAAATGCCTAAGAGGTTTTAGAGAACTGTGTACCCTCTAGCTGCTGGTGAGATGTAAAAGGGTTAAACGCTAATAATGAGAACAGAAAGGAGCTGCGTTTAAAAGGAAAAATTGAGGTACCATTTAATCCAGCAGGTGCACCAATGGGCCTCTCACCTGAGAAGACCAGAATGAAGAAGACCCGGGCTGCAAAAGCTGCACTGCAGCCTGATTCACAATAGACAAGGCAGTGAAACAACCAAAATGTCCATCAACAGATGAAAGGATAAAGAAGAAGTGGTCCATGTACACAATGAATACTAGCCATGGAAAACAATGAAACACTGCTCTTTGAGGCACCATACATGATCTTGGAGATAATCACAGAACATGAGGTAAGTCGGAAAGCAAAAGTCCTATATCCTACGATATCACTTATAGGCGTTATCTAATAACTGACACAAATGAACATATTTCCACAGAGAAAGTCAATTACAGACTTATTAAAAAAACTATGCTTATCTAAAAGGAAAGGTAGGGGGAATGGATAAATGAAGATTAGCGTTACCATATGTATACAAATACATATTATATACATATATCAAAAAGACTGACCAAATAGCAAGGAAGGTTTACAGAACACTCTGTAATAATTTACACGGGAAGAGGATCTCTACATAAATAGGTATATAGAATATGTAGATGAACCAGAGTGTGTACACCTTGGACGAGCAACATTCTAACCATTACCCCAATTAAAAAAATTAAAACAACGAACTAGGAGTAATGAGACATAAACTTATGAGGGGTTTTCCTGGCACATTCCATCCAAATTTAAAACCTAAGCAAACAACTTCCAGAACGGCTCTGCTGCCCTAGTACCCAGATTTGGGAATGGAGAAATGCTGCATCCTTGTGGCTGTTTTCCACAAGAGCAGCTTTAAACCCACTGCAAAAGGTCACTAAATATTCACCAATTGCAGGTCTGTAAATGACACCGGCCCTCCAAAAACTACTGAGGTCGAAAATCGACCAAAAAATTCCAGAGTGCAACCTTCCAAAAAGAAAATTTGAAGAGGTATATTATAGTCACACTTTTTTGCTTTTTTCTTTTAACAGAAAAGAAAAAGGCGTGGAAAAATGATGAATTGTAGGAATTTTTACAGACATGTAAACCCAAATTACAAAAACCTATCAGCTCACACCAGTCAGAACGGCCATCAACAAAAATGCTGCAAACAATAAATGCTGACGTGATTGTGGAGAAATGCGTACCCTCGATTCTAAGGGGGATGTGGTAAGAGCCGCTAATGAAAGCACAATTGAGGTGCCTTGAAAAGGTAAACGTTGACCTACCATACCAGTCAATCAATCATACCCACTGCTGTGTCTATCACCTGAGAAAATGAAAATCAAAAATCACAGGCTGGCAATCCTGCACTCCAGCAATATTTACCATAGGCAACACTTGGAAGCAACGAAACTGTCCATCAACAGAGGAATGCACCAAGAAGAAGTGGTCCGTGTACACAATGGAATATTAGCCATGGAAAACATTGAAGCACTGCTCTTTGAGGCACCATAGATGAGCCTGGAGATAATCACAAAACATGAAGTAGGTCGGACAGCAAAACACCTATATCCTATATGATCACTTATGGCATTATCTAATAACTGACACAGATGAACATATTTCCGAAGAGAAAGACACTCACAGGCTTAGAAAACAAACTATGCTCATCTGAAAGGAAAGGAGGGGGGAAATTGAGAAATGAAGATTAGTGTTACTATTCATATACAAATACATATTATATACATGTATCCAAAAGACCGAACATATAGCAAGGGAGGTCGACGGAACACTGTAATATTTTACATGGGAAGAGGATCTGTACATTAATAGACATACATAATGTACAAATGAACCAGATTGTGTACACCAAAGACAAACAATATTCTAAACTTTACCCAGATTAAAAAAATTTTAAAAACCAAGAAGAAGTAATGAGACATAAACTTATGGGGATTTCTCCTGGCAAATTCCATTCTAATTTACAACCTAGGACAATGACTTCCAGAAAGGCTCTGCTGCCCTAGTACCCAGATTGGGGAATGGAGAAATGCTACCTGCTTGTGGCCGTTTCCCACAACAGCAGCTTTGAACCCACTGCAAAAGGTCACTAAATTTTCACCTACTTGCAGTTCTGTAAATGACACCTGCCCTCCAGGAAATTTCTGGGGTCAAAAATCGACCAAAAACTTCACAAGAGGGCAACCTTCGAAGAAGACAATTTCAAGAGCTATATTGTACTCACGGTTTTTTCTTTTAAGAGAAAAGCGAAAGGCGTAGGAATATGACGAATTTTAAAAATTTTAATGACATGCACACCCATATTACAAAAACCTATCAGCTCACAGCAGTCAGAATGGCCATTAGGAAATATGCTGCCAAAAATAAAAGGTGAAGGGAGTGTGGAGAAATGCGTACCTTCGGTTGTAAGGGGGGCATGTAAAGAGCCACTAATGAAAACACAATGTAGGTGCTTCAAAAAGGGAAACATTGAGCTACCAGTCAATCAATCACAACCACTGCTTGGCCTATCACCTGAGAAAATGAGAATCAAAAAGTCACAGGCTGGCAAACCTGTACGCCAGCAAGATTTACCATAGCCAGCACTTGGAAGCAATGAAAATGTCCATCAACCGAGGAATGCACCAAGAAGAAGTGGTCCACGTACACAATGGAATATTACTCTAATAATAAATATAAATTAAATTTAAAAACAAACAAAAGCCAGGAGACATCAACATTTGTGGGTTTATCCGGGCACATTGCACTCTAATTTATAACCGAAGAACACCACTGGCCGGTAGGTCTGTTTCCCTAGTACCAGCAAGGGGAACGTAGAAAGGCTGCCGCTCTCTGGCCGTTACCTGCAAAAGCAGGTTTAAAGCCTGAGCCAATGGTCACTTCATATGAACAAGTACTGCAGGGCTGTAAATGAAACCTGCCCTCAAAATGTCTTGAGGGAGATAATGGCCAAAATATTTCAAATGGTGACACATACTTTAAGAAAACACTTTGAAGAAATAAGCTCTAATCACAGCTGGAAAAGTAAAAGGGACATGTCTTAAAGCTCAATTTCAACGCATTATGAGACACATGCAAATTCAACCACAAAGAGGTATCAGCTCACACAACTCAGAATAACCATCAGCAAAAACTACAGAGAAAAAATCCTGAAGGTGCTGGGAAGAAATACATGCCCTCCACTTTAAGTGGGACGTAACCTGGAAAGAGCCACTAAGGAGAACAGAACAGAGGTGCCTTTAAAAGGTAAACATTGAGCTACCATATGATCCAGCAGACCTATTCCTGGACCTATAAACTAAGAAGACAGAATTGGAAGGACACAGCCACGCAAATCTGCATTGCATACTATTACAATAGCCAAGATATGGAAGTAACCAAACAGTCCACCGACAGATGGGTGGACAAAGAAGAACTGCTACCTGTATAGATGGAATATGAGCTAGTGAAAAAATGAAACAATGCCATTTGCAGCACCATAGATGAGTCTAGAAGTAATCACGCAACTTGGAGTAAGTGAGAAAGCAAAAGACACATATCCTATCATATCACATATAGGGGTTACCTAAAAAATGATACAAACAAAGATATTTCCACAAACACTATCATAGATTCATTAAAAAAACTTATGGTTCACCAAATGGAAAGGTGTGAGGATTGGATACATTACCATATTGAGGTTAACAGAGAGATACAAACACATGTGAAATATATAATCACCAAAGACCTACGCAATACCAAGGGAAGACTACTCAACATTGTGTCATAACCTACATGGGAAAAGGATCCGAAGAAGAATAGATATATGTATATGTGTGAAAGAACCACATCTTGCACACCTAGAACAAACAAAACATTGTAATCAAGTTTGCTGTGATAAAAAATAAAAATTAAGTTAAAAATACCAACAAGAAGTAATGAGACTTAAACTTAAAGGGCTTTTTCCTCGCACATTCCATTCTAATTTACAACCTAGAACACCACTTCCAGTAAGGCTCTGTTGCCCTAGTAACCAGATATGGTAAAGGAGAAATGCTGCCGCCTTGTGGCCGATTCCCGCAAGAGCAGCTTTTAACCCACAGCTAATGGTCACTTACCATTCACAAGGACTCAGGGCTGTAAAGGACACCTGCCCTCAAAATTGTGCTGCGGTAGGGAATGGATAAAATTTTCAAAACAGGCAAAATTTGCAAGAAGATAGTATGAAGAGGTATGTTTTACTCACTCTCTTTTGAAAGAAAGGAAAATGTATAAAAGCTCAGCCTCAGGAAGTATTAGACTCATGCAATCTAATCTACAAAAAGTTTTCAACTCACACCAGTCGACTGACCATTGGAAAAAAGACTACAAACAATAAATGCCTAAGAGGTTTTAGAGAACTGTGTACCCTCTAGCTGCTGGTGAGATGTAAAAGGCTTAAACGCTAATAATGAGAACAGAAAGGAGCTGCGTTTAAAAGGAAAAATTGAGGTACCATTCAATCCAGCAGGTGCACCAATGGGCCTCTCACCTGAGAAGACCAGAATGAAGAAGACCCGGGCTGCAAAAGCTGCACTGCAGCCTGATTCACAATAGACAAGGCAGTGAAGCAACCAAAATGTCCATCAACAGATGAAAGGATAAAGAAGAAGTTGTCCATGTACACAATGAATACTAGCCATGGAAAACAATGAAACACTGCTCTTTGAGGCACCATAGATGATCTTGGAGATAATCACAGAACATGAGGTAAGTCGGAAAGCAAAAGTCCTATATCCTACGATATCACTTATAGGCGTTATCTAATAACTGACACAAATGAACATATTTCCACAGAGAAAGTCAATCACAGACTTATTAAAAAAACTATGCTTATCTAAAAGGAAAGGTAGGGGGAATGGATAAATGAAGATTAGCGTTACTATATGTATACAAATACATATTATATACATATATCAAAAAGACTGACCAAATAGCAAGGAAGGTTTACAGAACACTCTGTAATAATTTACACGGGAAGAGGATCTCTACATAAATAGGTATATAGAATATGTAGATGAACCAGAGTGTGTACACCTTGGACGAGCAACATTCTAACCATTACCCCAATTAAAAAAATTAAAACAACGAACTAGGAGTAATGAGACATAAACTTATGAGGGGTTTTCCTGGCACATTCCATCCAAATTTAAAACCTAGGCAAACAACTTCCAGAACGGCTCTGCTGCCCTAGTACCCAGATTTGGGAATGGAGAAATGCTGCATCCTTGTGGCTGTTTTCCACAAGAGCAGCTTTAAACCCACTGCAAAAGGTCACTAAATATTCACCAATTGCAGGTCTGTAAATGACACCGGCCCTCCAAAAACTACTGAGGTCGAAAATCGACCAAAAAATTCCAGAGTGCAACCTTCCAAAAAGAAAATTTGAAGAGGTATATTATAGTCACACTTTTTTGCTTTTTTCTTTTAACAGAAAAGAAAAAGGCGTGGAAAAATGATGAATTGTAGGAATTTTTACAGACATGTAAACCCAAATTACAAAAACCTATCAGCTCACACCAGTCAGAACGGCCATCAACAAAAATGCTGCAAACAATAAATGCTGACGTGATTGTGGAGAAATGCGTACCCTCGATTCTAAGGGGGATGTGGTAAGAGCCGCTAATGAAAGCACAATTGAGGTGCCTTGAAAAGGTAAACGTTGACCTACCATACCAGTCAATCAATCATACCCACTGCTGTGTCTATCACCTGAGAAAATGAAAATCAAAAATCACAGGCTGGCAATCCTGCACTCCAGCAATATTTACCATAGGCAACACTTGGAAGCAACGAAACTGTCCATCAACAGAGGAATGCACCAAGAAGAAGTGGTCCGTGTACACAATGGAATATTAGCCATGGAAAACATTGAAGCACTGCTCTTTGAGGCACCATAGATGAGCCTGGAGATAATCACAAAACATGAAGTAGGTCGGACAGCAAAACACCTATATCCTATATGATCACTTATGGCATTATCTAATAACTGACACAGATGAACATATTTCCGAAGAGAAAGACACTCACAGGCTTAGAAAACAAACTATGCTCATCTGAAAGGAAAGGAGGGGGGAAATTGAGAAATGAAGATTAGTGTTACTATTCATATACAAATACATATTATATACATGTATCCAAAAGACCGAACATATAGCAAGGGAGGTCGACGGAACACTGTAATATTTTACATGGGAAGAGGATCTGTACATTAATAGACATACATAATGTACAAATGAACCAGATTGTGTACACCAAAGACAAACAATATTCTAAACTTTACCCAGATTAAAAAAATTTTAAAAACCAAGAAGAAGTAATGAGACATAAACTTATGGGGATTTCTCCTGGCAAATTCCATTCTAATTTACAACCTAGGACAATGACTTCCAGAAAGGCTCTGCTGCCCTAGTACCCAGATTGGGGAATGGAGAAATGCTACCTCCTTGTGGCCGTTTCCCACAACAGCAGCTTTGAACCCACTGCAAAAGGTCACTAAATTTTCACCTACTTGCAGTTCTGTAAATGACACCTGCCCTCCAGAAAATTTCTGGGGTCAAAAATCGACCAAAAACTTCACAAGAGGGCAACCTTCGAAGAAGACAATTTCAAGAGCTATATTGTACTCACGGTTTTTTCTTTTAAGAGAAAAGCGAAAGGCGTAAGAATATGACGAATTTTAAAAATTTTAATGACATGCACACCCATATTACAAAAACCTATCAGCTCACAGCAGTCAGAATGGCCATTAGGAAATATGCTGCCAAAAATAAAAGGTGAAGGGAGTGTGGAGAAATGCGTACCTTCGGTTGTAAGGGGGGCATGTAAAGAGCCACTAATGAAAACACAATGTAGGTGCTTCAAAAAGGGAAACATTGAGCTACCAGTCAATCAATCACAACCACTGCTTGGCCTATCACCTGAGAAAATGAGAATCAAAAAGTCACAGGCTGGCAAACCTGTACGCCAGCAAGATTTACCATAGCCAGCACTTGGAAGCAATGAAAATGTCCATCAACCGAGGAATGCACCAAGAAGAAGTGGTCCACGTACACAATGGAATATTACTCTAATAATAAATATAAATTAAATTTAAAAACAAACAAAAGCCAGGAGACATCAACATTTGTGGGTTTATCCGGGCACATTGCACTCTAATTTATAACCGAAGAACACCACTGGCCGGTAGGTCTGTTTCCCTAGTACCAGCAAGGGGAACGTAGAAAGGCTGCCGCTCTCTGGCCGTTACCTGCAAAAGCAGGTTTAAAGCCTGAGCCAATGGTCACTTCATATGAACAAGTACTGCAGGGCTGTAAATGAAACCTGCCCTCAAAATGTCTTGAGGGAGATAATGGCCAAAATATTTCAAATGGTGACACATACTTTAAGAAAACACTTTGAAGAAATAAGCTCTAATCACAGCTGGAAAAGTAAAAGGGACATGTCTTAAAGCTCAATTTCAACGCATTATGAGACACATGCAAATTCAACCACAAAGAGGTATCAGCTCACACAACTCAGAATAACCATCAGCAAAAACTACAGAGAAAAAATCCTGAAGGTGCTGGGAAGAAATACATGCCCTCCACTTTAAGTGGGACGTAACCTGGAAAGAGCCACTAAGGAGAACAGAACAGAGGTGCCTTTAAAAGGTAAACATTGAGCTACCATATGATCCAGCAGACCTATTCCTGGACCTATAAACTAAGAAGACAGAATTGGAAGGACACAGCCACGCAAATCTGCATTGCATACTATTACAATAGCCAAGATATGGAAGTAACCAAAAAGTCCACCGACAGATGGGTGGACAAAGAAGAACTGCTACCTGTATAGATGGAATATGAGCTAGTGAAAAAATGAAACAATGCCATTTGCAGCACCATAGATGAGTCTAGAAGTAATCACGCAACTTGGAGTAAGTGAGAAAGCGAAAGACACATATCCTATCATATCACATATAGGGGTTACCTAAAAAATGATACAAACAAAGATATTTCCACAAACACTATCATAGATTCATTAAAAAAAACTTATGGTTCACCAAATGGAAAGGTGTGAGGATTGGATACATTACCATATTGAGGTTAACAGAGAGATACAAACACATGTGAAATATATAATCACCAAAGACCTACGCAATACCAAGGGAAGACTACTCAACATTGTGTCATAACCTACATGGGAAAAGGATCCGAAGAAGAATAGATATATGTATATGTGTGAAAGAACCACATCTTGCACACCTAGAACAAACAAAACATTGTAATCAAGTTTGCTGTGATAAAAAATAAAAATTAAGTTAAAAATACCAACAAGAAGTAATGAGACATAAACTTAAAGGGCTTTTTCCTCGCACATTCCATTCTAATTTACAAACTAGAACACCACTTCCAGTAAGGCTCTGTTGCCCTAGTAACCAGATTTGGTAAAGGAGAAATGCTGCCGCCTTGTGGCCGATTCCCGCAAGAGCAGCTTTTAACCCACAGCTAATGGTCACTTACTATTCACAAGGACTCAGGGCTGTAAAGGACACCTGCCCTCAAAATTGTGCTGCGGTAGGGAATGGATAAAATTTTCAAAACAGGCAAAATTTGCAAGAAGATAGTATGAAGAGGTATGTTTTACTCACTCTCTTTTGAAAGAAAGGAAAATGTATAAAAGCTCAGCCTCAGGAAGTATTAGACTCATGCAATCTAATCTACAAAAAGTTTTCAACTCACACCAGTCGACTGACCATTGGCAAAAAGTCTACAAATAATAAATGCTGAAGAGCTCTTAGAGAACTGTGTACCCTCTAGCTGCTGGTGAGATGTAAGAGGGTTAAACGCTAATAATGACAACAGAAAGGAGCTGCGTTTAAAAGGAAAAATTGAGGTACCATTCAATCCAGCAGGCGCACCAATGGGCCTCTCACCTGAGAAGACCAGAATGAAGAAGACCCGGGCTGCAAAAGCTGCACTGCAGCCTGATTCACAATAGACAAGACAGTGAAGCAACTAAAATGTCCATCAACAGATGAAAGGATAAAGAAGAAGTGGTCCATGTACACAATGAATACTAGCCATGGAAAACAATGAAACACTGCTCTTTGAGGCACCATAGATGATCTTGGAGATAATCACAGAACATGAGGTAAGTCGGAAAGCAAAAGTCCTATATCCTATGATATCACTTATAGGCGTTATCTAATAACTGACACAAATGAACATATTTCCACACAGAAAGTCAATCACAGACTTATTAAAAAAAAACTATGCTTATCTAAAAGGAAAGGTGGGGGGAATGGATAAATGAAGATTAGCGTTACCATATGTATACAAATATATATTATATACATATATCAAAAGACCAACCATATAGCAAGGAAGGATTATGGAACACTCTGTAATAATTTACACGGGAAGAGGCTCTCTACCTAAATAGTTATATAGAATATGTAGATGAACCAGAGTGTGTACACCTTGGACGAGCAACATTCTAACCATTACCCCAATTGAAAAAATTAAAACAACGAACTAGGAGTAATGAGACATAAACTTATGAGGGGTTTTCCTGGCACATTCCATCCAAATTTAAAACCTAGGCAAACAACTTCCAGAACGGCTCTGCTGCCCTAGTACCCAGATTTGGGAATGGAGAAATGCTGCATCCTTGTGGCCGTTTTCCACAAGAGCAGCTGTAAACCCACTGCAAAAGGTCACTAAATATTCACCAATTGCAGGTCTGTAAATGACACCGGCCCTCCAAAAAATACTGAGGTCGAAAATCGACCAAAAAATTCCAGAGTGCAACCTTCCAAAAAGAAAATTTGAAGAGGTATATTATAGTCACACTTTTTTGCTTTTTTCTTTTAACAGAAAAGAAAAAGGCGTGGAAAAATGATGAATTGTAGGAATTTTTACAGACATGTAAACCCAAATTACAAAAACCTATCAGCTCACACCAGTCAGAACGGCCATCAACAAAAATGCTGCAAACAATAAATGCTGACGTGATTGTGGAGAAATGCGTACCCTCGATTCTAAGGGGGATGTGGTAAGAGCCGCTAATGAAAGCACAATTGAGGTGCCTTGAAAAGGTAAACGTTGACCTACCATACCAGTCAATCAATCATACCCACTGCTGTGTCTATCACCTGAGAAAATGAAAATCAAAAATCACAGGCTGGCAATCCTGCACTCCAGCAATATTTACCATAGGCAACACTTGGAAGCAACGAAACTGTCCATCAACAGAGGAATGCACCAAGAAGAAGTGGTCCGTGTACACAATGGAATATTAGCCATGGAAAACATTGAAGCACTGCTCTTTGAGGCACCATAGATGAGCCTGGAGATAATCACAAAACATGAAGTAGGTCGGACAGCAAAACACCTATATCCTATATGATCACTTATGGCATTATCTAATAACTGACACAGATGAACATATTTCCGAAGAGAAAGACACTCACAGGCTTAGAAAACAAACTATGCTCATCTGAAAGGAAAGGAGGGGGGAAATTGAGAAATGAAGATTAGTGTTACTATTCATATACAAATACATATTATATACATGTATCCAAAAGACCGAACATATAGCAAGGGAGGTCGACGGAACACTGTAATATTTTACATGGGAAGAGGATCTGTACATTAATAGACATACATAATGTACAAATGAACCAGATTGTGTACACCAAAGACAAACAATATTCTAAACTTTACCCAGATTAAAAAAAATTTAAAAACCAAGAAGAAGTAATGAGACATAAACTTATGGGGATTTCTCCTGGCAAATTCCATTCTAATTTACAACCTAGGACAATGACTTCCAGAAAGGCTCTGCTGCCCTAGTACCCAGATTGGGGAATGGAGAAATGCTACCTCCTTGTGGCCGTTTCCCACAACAGCAGCTTTGAACCCACTGCAAAAGGTCACTAAATTTTCACCTACTTGCAGTTCTGTAAATGACACCTGCCCTCCAGAAAATTTCTGGGGTCAAAAATCGACCAAAAACTTCACAAGAGGGCAACCTTCGAAGAAGACAATTTCAAGAGCTATATTGTACTCACGGTTTTTTCTTTTAAGAGAAAAGCGAAAGGCGTAGGAATATGACGAATTTTAAAAATTTTAATGACATGCACACCCATATTACAAAAACCTATCAGCTCACAGCAGTCAGAATGGCCATTAGGAAATATGCTGCCAAAAATAAAAGGTGAAGGGAGTGTGGAGAAATGCGTACCTTCGGTTGTAAGGGGGGCATGTAAAGAGCCACTAATGAAAACACAATGTAGGTGCTTCAAAAAGGGAAACATTGAGCTACCAGTCAATCAATCACAACCACTGCTTGGCCTATCACCTGAGAAAATGAGAATCAAAAAGTCACAGGCTGGCAAACCTGTACGCCAGCAAGATTTACCATAGCCAGCACTTGGAAGCAATGAAAATGTCCATCAACCGAGGAATGCACCAAGAAGAAGTGGTCCACGTACACAATGGAATATTACTCTAATAATAAATATAAATTAAATTTAAAAACAAACAAAAGCCAGGAGACATCAACATTTGTGGGTTTATCCGGGCACATTGCACTCTAATTTATAACCGAAGAACACCACTGGCCGGTAGGTCTGTTTCCCTAGTACCAGCAAGGGGAACGTAGAAAGGCTGCCGCTCTCTGGCCGTTACCTGCAAAAGCAGGTTTAAAGCCTGAGCCAATGGTCACTTCATATGAACAAGTACTGCAGGGCTGTAAATGAAACCTGCCCTCAAAATGTCTTGAGGGAGATAATGGCCAAAATATTTCAAATGGTGACACATACTTTAAGAAAACACTTTGAAGAAATAAGCTCTAATCACAGCTGGAAAAGTAAAAGGGACATGTCTTAAAGCTCAATTTCAACGCATTATGAGACACATGCAAATTCAACCACAAAGAGGTATCAGCTCACACAACTCAGAATAACCATCAGCAAAAACTACAGAGAAAAAATCCTGAAGGTGCTGGGAAGAAATACATGCCCTCCACTTTAAGTGGGACGTAACCTGGAAAGAGCCACTAAGGAGAACAGAACAGAGGTGCCTTTAAAAGGTAAACATTGAGCTACCATATGATCCAGCAGACCTATTCCTGGACCTATAAACTAAGAAGACAGAATTGGAAGGACACAGCCACGCAAATCTGCATTGCATACTATTACAATAGCCAAGATATGGAAGTAACCAAAAAGTCCACCGACAGATGGGTGGACAAAGAAGAACTGCTACCTGTATAGATGGAATATGAGCTAGTGAAAAAATGAAACAATGCCATTTGCAGCACCATAGATGAGTCTAGAAGTAATCACGCAACTTGGAGTAAGTGAGAAAGCGAAAGACACATATCCTATCATATCACATATAGGGGTTACCTAAAAAATGATACAAACAAAGATATTTCCACAAACACTATCATAGATTCATTAAAAAAAACTTATGGTTCACCAAATGGAAAGGTGTGAGGATTGGATACATTACCATATTGAGGTTAACAGAGAGATACAAACACATGTGAAATATATAATCACCAAAGACCTACGCAATACCAAGGGAAGACTACTCAACATTGTGTCATAACCTACATGGGAAAAGGATCCGAAGAAGAATAGATATATGTATATGTGTGAAAGAACCACATCTTGCACACCTAGAACAAACAAAACATTGTAATCAAGTTTGCTGTGATAAAAAATAAAAATTAAGTTAAAAATACCAACAAGAAGTAATGAGACATAAACTTAAAGGGCTTTTTCCTCGCACATTCCATTCTAATTTACAACCTAGAACACCACTTCCAGTAAGGCTCTGTTGCCCTAGTAACCAGATTTGGTAAAGGAGAAATGCTGCCGCCTTGTGGCCGATTCCCGCAAGAGCAGCTTTTAACCCACAGCTAATGGTCACTTACTATTCACAAGGACTCAGGGCTGTAAAGGACACCTGCCCTCAAAATTGTGCTGCGGTAGGGAATGGATAAAATTTTCAAAACAGGCAAAATTTGCAAGAAGATAGTATGAAGAGGTATGTTTTACTCACTCTCTTTTGAAAGAAAGGAAAATGTATAAAAGCTCAGCCTCAGGAAGTATTAGACTCATGCAATCTAATCTACAAAAAGTTTTCAACTCACACCAGTCGACTGACCATTGGCAAAAAGTCTACAAATAATAAATGCTGAAGAGCTCTTAGAGAACTGTGTACCCTCTAGCTGCTGGTGAGATGTAAGAGGGTTAAACGCTAATAATGACAACAGAAAGGAGCTGCGTTTAAAAGGAAAAATTGAGGTACCATTCAATCCAGCAGGCGCACCAATGGGCCTCTCACCTGAGAAGACCAGAATGAAGAAGACCCGGGCTGCAAAAGCTGCACTGCAGCCTGATTCACAATAGACAAGACAGTGAAGCAACTAAAATGTCCATCAACAGATGAAAGGATAAAGAAGAAGTGGTCCATGTACACAATGAATACTAGCCATGGAAAACAATGAAACACTGCTCTTTGAGGCACCATAGATGATCTTGGAGATAATCACAGAACATGAGGTAAGTCGGAAAGCAAAAGTCCTATATCCTATGATATCACTTATAGGCGTTATCTAATAACTGACACAAATGAACATATTTCCACACAGAAAGTCAATCACAGACTTATTAAAAAAAAACTATGCTTATCTAAAAGGAAAGGTGGGGGGAATGGATAAATGAAGATTAGCGTTACCATATGTATACAAATATATATTATATACATATATCAAAAGACCAACCATATAGCAAGGAAGGATTATGGAACACTCTGTAATAATTTACACGGGAAGAGGATCTCTACCTAAATAGTTATATAGAATATGTAGATGAACCAGGGTGTGTACACCTTGGACGAGCAACATTCTAACCATTACCCCAATTGAAAAAATTAAAACAACGAACTAGGAGTAATGAGACATAAACTTATGAGGGGTTTTCCTGGCACATTCCATCCAAATTTAAAACCTAGGCAAACAACTTCCAGAACGGCTCTGCTGCCCTAGTACCCAGATTTGGGAATGGAGAAATGCTGCATCCTTGTGGCCGTTTTCCACAAGAGCAGCTGTAAACCCACTGCAAAAGGTCACTAAATATTCACCAATTGCAGGTCTGTAAATGACACCGGCCCTCCAAAAAATACTGAGGTCGAAAATCGACCAAAAAATTCCAGAGTGCAACCTTCCAAAAAGAAAATTTGAAGAGGTATATTATAGTCACACTTTTTTGCTTTTTTCTTTTAACAGAAAAGAAAAAGGCGTGGAAAAATGATGAATTGTAGGAATTTTTACAGACATGTAAACCCAAATTACAAAAACCTATCAGCTCACACCAGTCAGAACGGCCATCAACAAAAATGCTGCAAACAATAAATGCTGACGTGATTGTGGAGAAATGCGTACCCTCGATTCTAAGGGGGATGTGGTAAGAGCCGCTAATGAAAGCACAATTGAGGTGCCTTGAAAAGGTAAACGTTGACCTACCATACCAGTCAATCAATCATACCCACTGCTGTGTCTATCACCTGAGAAAATGAAAATCAAAAATCACAGGCTGGCAATCCTGCACTCCAGCAATATTTACCATAGGCAACACTTGGAAGCAACGAAACTGTCCATCAACAGAGGAATGCACCAAGAAGAAGTGGTCCGTGTACACAATGGAATATTAGCCATGGAAAACATTGAAGCACTGCTCTTTGAGGCACCATAGATGAGCCTGGAGATAATCACAAAACATGAAGTAGGTCGGACAGCAAAACACCTATATCCTATATGATCACTTATGGCATTATCTAATAACTGACACAGATGAACATATTTCCGAAGAGAAAGACACTCACAGGCTTAGAAAACAAACTATGCTCATCTGAAAGGAAAGGAGGGGGGAAATTGAGAAATGAAGATTAGTGTTACTATTCATATACAAATACATATTATATACATGTATCCAAAAGACCGAACATATAGCAAGGGAGGTCGACGGAACACTGTAATATTTTACATGGGAAGAGGATCTGTACATTAATAGACATACATAATGTACAAATGAACCAGATTGTGTACACCAAAGACAAACAATATTCTAAACTTTACCCAGATTAAAAAAAATTTAAAAACCAAGAAGAAGTAATGAGACATAAACTTATGGGGATTTCTCCTGGCAAATTCCATTCTAATTTACAACCTAGGACAATGACTTCCAGAAAGGCTCTGCTGCCCTAGTACCCAGATTGGGGAATGGAGAAATGCTACCTCCTTGTGGCCGTTTCCCACAACAGCAGCTTTGAACCCACTGCAAAAGGTCACTAAATTTTCACCTACTTGCAGTTCTGTAAATGACACCTGCCCTCCAGAAAATTTCTGGGGTCAAAAATCGACCAAAAACTTCACAAGAGGGCAACCTTCGAAGAAGACAATTTCAAGAGCTATATTGTACTCACGGTTTTTTCTTTTAAGAGAAAAGCGAAAGGCGTAGGAATATGACGAATTTTAAAAATTTTAATGACATGCACACCCATATTACAAAAACCTATCAGCTCACAGCAGTCAGAATGGCCATTAGGAAATATGCTGCCAAAAATAAAAGGTGAAGGGAGTGTGGAGAAATGCGTACCTTCGGTTGTAAGGGGGGCATGTAAAGAGCCACTAATGAAAACACAATGTAGGTGCTTCAAAAAGGGAAACATTGAGCTACCAGTCAATCAATCACAACCACTGCTTGGCCTATCACCTGAGAAAATGAGAATCAAAAAGTCACAGGCTGGCAAACCTGTACGCCAGCAAGATTTACCATAGCCAGCACTTGGAAGCAATGAAAATGTCCATCAACCGAGGAATGCACCAAGAAGAAGTGGTCCACGTACACAATGGAATATTACTCTAATAATAAATATAAATTAAATTTAAAAACAAACAAAAGCCAGGAGACATCAACATTTGTGGGTTTATCCGGGCACATTGCACTCTAATTTATAACCGAAGAACACCACTGGCCGGTAGGTCTGTTTCCCTAGTACCAGCAAGGGGAACGTAGAAAGGCTGCCGCTCTCTGGCCGTTACCTGCAAAAGCAGGTTTAAAGCCTGAGCCAATGGTCACTTCATATGAACAAGTACTGCAGGGCTGTAAATGAAACCTGCCCTCAAAATGTCTTGAGGGAGATAATGGCCAAAATATTTCAAATGGTGACACATACTTTAAGAAAACACTTTGAAGAAATAAGCTCTAATCACAGCTGGAAAAGTAAAAGGGACATGTCTTAAAGCTCAATTTCAACGCATTATGAGACACATGCAAATTCAACCACAAAGAGGTATCAGCTCACACAACTCAGAATAACCATCAGCAAAAACTACAGAGAAAAAATCCTGAAGGTGCTGGGAAGAAATACATGCCCTCCACTTTAAGTGGGACGTAACCTGGAAAGAGCCACTAAGGAGAACAGAACAGAGGTGCCTTTAAAAGGTAAACATTGAGCTACCATATGATCCAGCAGACCTATTCCTGGACCTATAAACTAAGAAGACAGAATTGGAAGGACACAGCCACGCAAATCTGCATTGCATACTATTACAATAGCCAAGATATGGAAGTAACCAAAAAGTCCACCGACAGATGGGTGGACAAAGAAGAACTGCTACCTGTATAGATGGAATATGAGCTAGTGAAAAAATGAAACAATGCCATTTGCAGCACCATAGATGAGTCTAGAAGTAATCACGCAACTTGGAGTAAGTGAGAAAGCGAAAGACACATATCCTATCATATCACATATAGGGGTTACCTAAAAAATGATACAAACAAAGATATTTCCACAAACACTATCATAGATTCATTAAAAAAAACTTATGGTTCACCAAATGGAAAGGTGTGAGGATTGGATACATTACCATATTGAGGTTAACAGAGAGATACAAACACATGTGAAATATATAATCACCAAAGACCTACGCAATACCAAGGGAAGACTACTCAACATTGTGTCATAACCTACATGGGAAAAGGATCCGAAGAAGAATAGATATATGTATATGTGTGAAAGAACCACATCTTGCACACCTAGAACAAACAAAACATTGTAATCAAGTTTGCTGTGATAAAAAATAAAAATTAAGTTAAAAATACCAACAAGAAGTAATGAGACATAAACTTAAAGGGCTTTTTCCTCGCACATTCCATTCTAATTTACAAACTAGAACACCACTTCCAGTAAGGCTCTGTTGCCCTAGTAACCAGATTTGGTAAAGGAGAAATGCTGCCGCCTTGTGGCCGATTCCCGCAAGAGCAGCTTTTAACCCACAGCTAATGGTCACTTACTATTCACAAGGACTCAGGGCTGTAAAGGACACCTGCCCTCAAAATTGTGCTGCGGTAGGGAATGGATAAAATTTTCAAAACAGGCAAAATTTGCAAGAAGATAGTATGAAGAGGTATGTTTTACTCACTCTCTTTTGAAAGAAAGGAAAATGTATAAAAGCTCAGCCTCAGGAAGTATTAGACTCATGCAATCTAATCTACAAAAAGTTTTCAACTCACACCAGTCGACTGACCATTGGCAAAAAGTCTACAAATAATAAATGCTGAAGAGCTCTTAGAGAACTGTGTACCCTCTAGCTGCTGGTGAGATGTAAGAGGGTTAAACGCTAATAATGACAACAGAAAGGAGCTGCGTTTAAAAGGAAAAATTGAGGTACCATTCAATCCAGCAGGCGCACCAATGGGCCTCTCACCTGAGAAGACCAGAATGAAGAAGACCCGGGCTGCAAAAGCTGCACTGCAGCCTGATTCACAATAGACAAGACAGTGAAGCAACTAAAATGTCCATCAACAGATGAAAGGATAAAGAAGAAGTGGTCCATGTACACAATGAATACTAGCCATGGAAAACAATGAAACACTGCTCTTTGAGGCACCATAGATGATCTTGGAGATAATCACAGAACATGAGGTAAGTCGGAAAGCAAAAGTCCTATATCCTATGATATCACTTATAGGCGTTATCTAATAACTGACACAAATGAACATATTTCCACACAGAAAGTCAATCACAGACTTATTAAAAAAAAACTATGCTTATCTAAAAGGAAAGGTGGGGGGAATGGATAAATGAAGATTAGCGTTACCATATGTATACAAATATATATTATATACATATATCAAAAGACCAACCATATAGCAAGGAAGGATTATGGAACACTCTGTAATAATTTACACGGGAAGAGGCTCTCTACCTAAATAGTTATATAGAATATGTAGATGAACCAGAGTGTGTACACCTTGGACGAGCAACATTCTAACCATTACCCCAATTGAAAAAATTAAAACAACGAACTAGGAGTAATGAGACATAAACTTATGAGGGGTTTTCCTGGCACATTCCATCCAAATTTAAAACCTAGGCAAACAACTTCCAGAACGGCTCTGCTGCCCTAGTACCCAGATTTGGGAATGGAGAAATGCTGCATCCTTGTGGCCGTTTTCCACAAGAGCAGCTGTAAACCCACTGCAAAAGGTCACTAAATATTCACCAATTGCAGGTCTGTAAATGACACCGGCCCTCCAAAAAATACTGAGGTCGAAAATCGACCAAAAAATTCCAGAGTGCAACCTTCCAAAAAGAAAATTTGAAGAGGTATATTATAGTCACACTTTTTTGCTTTTTTCTTTTAACAGAAAAGAAAAAGGCGTGGAAAAATGATGAATTGTAGGAATTTTTACAGACATGTAAACCCAAATTACAAAAACCTATCAGCTCACACCAGTCAGAACGGCCATCAACAAAAATGCTGCAAACAATAAATGCTGACGTGATTGTGGAGAAATGCGTACCCTCGATTCTAAGGGGGATGTGGTAAGAGCCGCTAATGAAAGCACAATTGAGGTGCCTTGAAAAGGTAAACGTTGACCTACCATACCAGTCAATCAATCATACCCACTGCTGTGTCTATCACCTGAGAAAATGAAAATCAAAAATCACAGGCTGGCAATCCTGCACTCCAGCAATATTTACCATAGGCAACACTTGGAAGCAACGAAACTGTCCATCAACAGAGGAATGCACCAAGAAGAAGTGGTCCGTGTACACAATGGAATATTAGCCATGGAAAACATTGAAGCACTGCTCTTTGAGGCACCATAGATGAGCCTGGAGATAATCACAAAACATGAAGTAGGTCGGACAGCAAAACACCTATATCCTATATGATCACTTATGGCATTATCTAATAACTGACACAGATGAACATATTTCCGAAGAGAAAGACACTCACAGGCTTAGAAAACAAACTATGCTCATCTGAAAGGAAAGGAGGGGGGAAATTGAGAAATGAAGATTAGTGTTACTATTCATATACAAATACATATTATATACATGTATCCAAAAGACCGAACATATAGCAAGGGAGGTCGACGGAACACTGTAATATTTTACATGGGAAGAGGATCT